>NC_138837.1:14568522-14569580 GCF_965183815.1 Platalea leucorodia
GGTTAGGGTTAGGGTTAGGGTTAGGGTTAGGGTTAGGGTTAGGGTTAGGGTTAGGGTTAGGGTTAGGGTTAGGGTTAGGGTTAGGGTTAGGGTTAGGGTTAGGGTTAGGGTTAGGGTTAGGGTTAGGGTTAGGGTTAGGGTTAGGGTTAGGGTTAGGGTTAGGGTTAGGGTTAGGGTTAGGGTTAGGGTTAGGGTTAGGGTTAGGGTTAGGGTTAGGGTTAGGGTTAGGGTTAGGGTTAGGGTTAGGGTTAGGGTTAGGGTTAGGGTTAGGGTTAGGGTTAGGGTTAGGGTTAGGGTTAGGGTTAGGGTTAGGGTTAGGGTTAGGGTTAGGGTTAGGGTTAGGGTTAGGGTTAGGGTTAGGGTTAGGGTTAGGGTTAGGGTTAGGGTTAGGGTTAGGGTTAGGGTTAGGGTTAGGGTTAGGGTTAGGGTTAGGGTTAGGGTTAGGGTTAGGGTTAGGGTTAGGGTTAGGGTTAGGGTTAGGGTTAGGGTTAGGGTTAGGGTTAGGGTTAGGGTTAGGGTTAGGGTTAGGGTTAGGGTTAGGGTTAGGGTTAGGGTTAGGGTTAGGGTTAGGGTTAGGGTTAGGGTTAGGGTTAGGGTTAGGGTTAGGGTTAGGGTTAGGGTTAGGGTTAGGGTTAGGGTTAGGGTTAGGGTTAGGGTTAGGGTTAGGGTTAGGGTTAGGGTTAGGGTTAGGGTTAGGGTTAGGGTTAGGGTTAGGGTTAGGGTTAGGGTTAGGGTTAGGGTTAGGGTTAGGGTTAGGGTTAGGGTTAGGGTTAGGGTTAGGGTTAGGGTTAGGGTTAGGGTTAGGGTTAGGGTTAGGGTTAGGGTTAGGGTTAGGGTTAGGGTTAGGGTTAGGGTTAGGGTTAGGGTTAGGGTTAGGGTTAGGGTTAGGGTTAGGGTTAGGGTTAGGGTTAGGGTTAGGGTTAGGGTTAGGGTTAGGGTTAGGGTTAGGGTTAGGGTTAGGGTTAGGGTTAGGGTTAGGGTTAGGGTTAGGGTTAGGGTTAGGGTTAGGGTTAGGGTTAGGGTTAGGGTTAGGGTTAGGGTTAGGGTTAGGGTTAGGG
>NC_138838.1:0-5000 GCF_965183815.1 Platalea leucorodia
CCCTAACCCTAACCCTAACCCTAACCCTAACCCTAACCCTAACCCTAACCCTAACCCTAACCCTAACCCTAACCCTACCCTAACCCTAACCCTAACCCTAACCCTAACCCTAACCTAACCCTAACCCTAACCCTAACCCTAACCCTAACCCTAACCCTAACCCTAACCCTAACCCTAACCCTAACCCTAACCCTAACCCTAACCCTAACCCTAACCCTAACCCTAACCCTAACCCTAACCCTAACCCTAACCCTAACCCTAACCCTAACCCTAACCCTAACCCTAACCCTAACTCCTAACCCTAACCCTAACCCTAACCCTAACCCTAACCCTAACCCTAACCCTAACCCTAACCCTAACCCTAACCCTAACCCTAACCCTAACCCTAACCCTAACCCTAACCCTAACCCTAACCCTAACCCTAACCCTAACCCTAACCCTAACCCTAACCCTAACCCTAACCCTAACCCTAACCCTAACCCTAACCCTAACCCTAACCCTAACCCTAACCCTAACCCTAACCCTAACCCTAACCCTAACCCTAACCCTAACCCTAACCCTAACCCTAACCCTAACCCTAACCCTAACCCTAACCCTAACCCTAACCCTAACCCTAACCCTAACCCTAACCCTAACCCTAACCCTAACCCTAACCCTAACCCTAACCCTAACCCTAACCCTAACCCTAACCCTAACCCTAACCCTAACCCTAACCCTAACCCTAACCCTAACCCTAACCCTAACCCTAACCCTAACCCTAACCCTAACCCTAACCCTAACCCTAACCCTAACCCTAACCCTAACCCTAACCCTAACCCTAACCCTAACCCTAACCCTAACCCTAACCCTAACCCTAACCCTAACCCTAACCCTAACCCTAACCCTAACCCTAACCCTAACCCTAACCCTAACCCTAACCCTAACCCTAACCCTAACCCTAACCCTAACCCTAACCCTAACCCTAACCCTAACCCTAACCCTAACCCTAACCCTAACCCTAACCCTAACCCTAACCCTAACCCTAACCCTAACCCTAACCCTAACCCTAACCCTAACCCTAACCCTAACCCTAACCCTAACCCTAACCCTAACCCTAACCCTAACCCTAACCCTAACCCTAACCCTAACCCTAACCCTAACCCTAACCTAACCCTAACCCTAACCCTAACCCTAAACCCTAACCCTAACCCTAACCCTAACCCTAACCCTAACCCTAACCCTAACCCTAACCCTAACCCTAACCCTAACCCTAACCCTAACCCTAACCCTAACCCTAACCCTAACCCTAACCCTAACCCTAACCCTAACCCTAACCCTAACCCTAACCCTAACCCTAACCCTAACCCTAACCCTAACCCTAACCCTAACCCTAACCCTAACCCTAACCCTAACCCTAACCCTAACCCTAACCCTAACCCTAACCCTAACCCTAACCCTAACCCTAACCCTAACCCTAACCCTAACCCTAACCCTAACCCTAACCCTAACCCTAACCCTAACCCTAACCCTAACCCTAACCCTAACCCTAACCCTAACCCTAACCCTAACCCTAACCCTAACCCTAACCCTAACCCTAACCCTAACCCTAACCCTAACCCTAACCCTAACCCTAACCCTAACCCTAACCCTAACCCTAACCCTAACCCTAACCCTAACCCTAACCCTAACCCTAACCCTAACCCTAACCCTAACCCTAACCCTAACCCTAACCCTAACCCTAACCCTAACCCTAACCCTAACCCTAACCCTAACCTAACCCTAACCCTAACCCTAACCCTAACCCTAACCCTAACCCTAACCCTAACCCTAACCCTAACCCTAACCCTAACCCTAACCCTAACCCTAACCCTAACCCTAACCCTAACCCTAACCCTAACCCTAACCCTAACCCTAACCCTAACCCTAACCCTAACCCTAACCCTAACCCTAACCCTAACCCTAACCCTAACCCTAACCCTAACCCTAACCCTAACCCTAACCTAACCCTAACCCTAACCCTAACCCTAACCCTAACCCTAACCCTAACCCTAACCCTAACCCTAACCCTAACCCTAACCCTAACCCTAACCCTAACCCTAACCCTAACCCTAACCCTAACCCTAACCCTAACCCTAACCCTAACCCTAACCCTAACCCTAACCCTAACCCTAACCCTAACCCTAACCCTAACCCTAACCCTAACCCTAACCCTAACCCTAACCCTAACCCTAACCCTAACCCTAACCCTAACCCTAACCCTAACCCTAACCCTAACCCTAACCCTAACCCTAACCCTAACCCTAACCCTAACCCTAACCCTAACCCTAACCCTAACCCTAACCCTAACCCTAACCCTAACCCTAACCCTAACCCTAACCCTAACCCTAACCCTAACCCTAACCCTAACCCTAACCCTAACCCTAACCCTAACCCTAACCCTAACCCTAACCCTAACCCTAACCCTAACCCTAACCCTAACCCTAACCCTAACCCTAACCCTAACCCTAACCCTAACCCTAACCCTAACCCTAACCCTAACCCTAACCCTAACCCTAACCCTAACCCTAACCCTAACCCTAACCCTAACCCTAACCCTAACCCTAACCCTAACCCTAACCCTAACCCTAACCCTAACCCTAACCCTAACCCTAACCCTAACCCTAACCCTAACCCTAACCCTAACCCTAACCCTAACCCTAACCCTAACCCTAACCCTAACCCTAACCCTAACCCTAACCCTAACCCTAACCCTAACCCTAACCCTAACCCTAACCCTAACCCTAACCCTAACCCTAACCCTAACCCTAACCCTAACCCTAACCCTAACCCTAACCCTAACCCTAACCCTAACCCTAACCCTAACCCTAACCCTAACCCTAACCCTAACCCTAACCCTAACCCTAACCCTAACCCTAACCCTAACCCTAACCCTAACCCTAACCCTAACCCTAACCCTAACCCTAACCCTAACCCTAACCCTAACCCTAACCCTAACCCTAACCCTAACCCTAACCCTAACCCTAACCCTAACCCTAACCCTAACCCTAACCCTAACCCTAACCCTAACCCTAACCCTAACCCTAACCCTAACCCTAACCCTAACCCTAACCCTAACCCTAACCCTAACCCTAACCCTAACCCTAACCCTAACCCTAACCCTAACCCTAACCCTAACCCTAACCCTAACCCTAACCCTAACCCTAACCCTAACCCTAACCCTAACCCTAACCCTAACCCTAACCCTAACCCTAACCCTAACCCTAACCCTAACCCTAACCCTAACCCTAACCCTAACCCTAACCCTAACCCTAACCCTAACCCTAACCCTAACCCTAACCCTAACCCTAACCCTAACCCTAACCCTAACCCTAACCCTAACCCTAACCCTAACCCTAACCCTAACCCTAACCCTAACCCTAACCCTAACCCTAACCCTAACCCTAACCCTAACCCTAACCCTAACCCTAACCCTAACCCTAACCCTAACCCTAACCCTAACCCTAACCCTAACCCTAACCCTAACCCTAACCCTAACCCTAACCCTAACCCTAACCCTAACCCTAACCCTAACCCTAACCCTAACCCTAACCCTAACCCTAACCCTAACCCTAACCCTAACCCTAACCCTAACCCTAACCCTAACCCTAACCCTAACCCTAACCCTAACCCTAACCCTAACCCTAACCCTAACCCTAACCCTAACCCTAACCCTAACCCTAACCCTAACCCTAACCCTAACCCTAACCCTTAACCCTAACCCTAACCCTAACCCTAACCCTAACCCTAACCCTAACCCTAACCCTAACCCTAACCCTAACCCTAACCCTAACCCTAACCCTAACCCTAACCCTAACCCTAACCCTAACCCTAACCCTAACCCTAACCCTAACCCTAACCCTAACCCTAACCCTAACCCTAACCCTAACCCTAACCCTAACCCTAACCCTAACCCTAACCCTAACCCTAACCCTAACCCTAACCCTAACCCTAACCCTAACCCTAACCCTAACCCTAACCCTAACCCTAACCCTAACCCTAACCCTAACCCTAACCCTAACCCTAACCCTAACCCTAACCCTAACCCTAACCCTAACCCTAACCCTAACCCTAACCCTAACCCTAACCCTAACCCTAACCCTAACCCTAACCCTAACCCTAACCCTAACCCTAACCCTAACCCTAACCCTAACCCTAACCCTAACCCTAACCCTAACCCTAACCCTAACCCTAACCCTAACCCTAACCCTAACCCTAACCCTACCCTAACCCTAACCCTAACCCTAACCCTAACCCTAACCCTAACCCTAACCCTAACCCTAACCCTAACCCTAACCCTAACCCTAACCCTAACCCTAACCCTAACCCTAACCCTAACCCTAACCCTAACCCTAACCCTAACCCTAACCCTAACCCTAACCCTAACCCTAACCCTAACCCTAACCCTAACCCTAACCCTAACCCTAACCCTAACCCTAACCCTAACCCTAACCCTAACCCTAACCCTAACCCTAACCCTAACCCTAACCCTAACCCTAACCCTAACCCTAACCCTAACCCTAACCCTAACCCTAACCCTAACCCTAACCCTAACCCTAACCCTAACCCTAACCCTAACCCTAACCCTAACCCTAACCCTAACCCTAACCCTAACCCTAACCCTAACCCTAACCCTAACCCTAACCCTAACCCTACCCTAACCCTAACCCTAACCCTAACCCTAACCCTAACCCTAACCCTAACCCTAACCCTAACCCTAACCCTAACCCTAACCCTAACCCTAACCCTAACCCTAACCCTAACCCTAACCCTAACCCTAACCCTAACCCTAACCCTAACCCTAACCCTAACCCTAACCCTAACCCTAACCCTAACCCTAACCCTAACCCTAACCCTAACCCTAACCCTAACCCTAACCCTAACCCTAACCCTAACCCTAACCCTAACCCTAACCCTAACCCTAACCCCTAACCCTAACCCTAACCCTAACCCTAACCCTAACCCTAACCCTAACCCTAACCCTA
>NC_138838.1:7500-83269 GCF_965183815.1 Platalea leucorodia
TCTCCACCAGCTGCAGAGTGGTCAGGCTGGCCTCCTCCCATATGACCCATCACATTTCTGAAGACCAGCAGGGCCTTCACCTTGTCGTCAGTGTTGGCATTCTGCTGGGTCTCCATGATGTCTGGCAGCAGGACCAGCATTTTTCTTGCCTGTAGGAAGCACGCAATTCTTTTTTTGATAAGCGGTGAAAGACCACCCTGGCAAAAATGCTCTGGCCACTAAGCACCAGCCTCCCGTCCGCCTTCCTGCCAGGCGGCACAGGAATCCCTGCAGCAGCCTGATGGCTGTGGGCGCATGCATGGGGACACGGGGATAGCAGCCGGTAGGGAAATTAGGGCAGGAGAACAAAGGCTCCACGTCCCCCGCTCCGCCACCTCCTTTCCTGACTGGCCGAAACGCCCAGATGGCTTGGTAACCCTCTGGGCCTGCAAAGCTCCCCAGGCGGCCACCAGGCCCCTCCATGGCAGCGCTCTGCAGACCCCCATGGCTCGTGCAACAAACAAGCCACCATGGCTTCCTGGACTAGGCCCTGCTCACCGTCTCAGGTGTCTGCGACAGTGTGATGAGGCCTCTGAGCACCAGCGAGAGCAGCACCACGCTTGGACGCCTCAGGTACCGCTGGACTTTGTAGAGGCTAGCAAACTCCTCTGATTTAATGTCACTGGAGGCCAGCAGCTGAAACAGAGATGGCAGTGAAAGAGTGGCAGAGCCTGCAGAGCTCCCCGCACCCTGCGGCTCCTGCTTCCCACTGGCAGCTCAGGGCAAGGGCACCAGGGCCAGACAGCCCGTCCTGGGGGCAGCTCTGCCCGTGGAGGGCCGCTTGGCATCCCCGTGCCCTGTGCCTCGCCGCACACCACACGGTCCTCTGTGCCGGCTCCTCCTGTCCTCTGAGCATCGGCAGCCTCTTGCTCTCACGCCTCTGAGGAGCAACCCAACAGCAAGAGCGGGCACAAAGGAGGCACGACACGTGAGTGGTGACAATTGTCTTCTGTCCCCAACCTTGCAGCCTGTTCAGCCTGTGCAAAGGCCACGTCTCTGCCCCTGACCCAGCCCTTGCCCTGCCCCAGCCTTCCAGTCTGCAGAGCAGGGCAGGGGGGTGCAGGCAGGGGGGAAGCAGAGAGCCGCCTGGGCAGGCAGGGGCTGCCTGGGCTTCGTGTTTGTGCACCGGGGCCCAAGCAGCGTGGGGTGGCCCTGCATGGCTGGCACAGGGGAAACCTGCTGCTGGGCAGGTCCCTGCTGGCCCTAAGGGGCTCTGTCCCTGTGTCCTGGAGGAGGTGACCGTTTGGGGGCAGATGGGAGGAGAGGGCTGTGCCTGTTTTCCTGGAGAGGCAGGCACAGCCCCGAGGGTGAGCGAGGACTGCTCTGGTCACTCACAGCCAAGTGATGGATGCAGGCGTCCTCTGTGCTGGAGCTGAACACCCTGCGCAGCCACTGGTCCTGGAGCTGGCTGAGCAGCTCCCTCAAGACCTTCTTCACGGTGTGGGGCTGGGAAAGCATCACGTCCCACATGGCCAGAGCAGCACTGCAGGCCCAGAGCGCTCTGTCAGCAGGGCTGCCTCGGCCACCACACTGTGCCCGGGCCAGCCCCACAGGACCCAGGCTGTCCTGGCCCTTCCGAGCCCTCGCTTGGAGTGCCCGGGTCCCTGCCTGGGCAAGGAGGAGGGGGCTGAGATAGTCTTCCCCATGGGGCAGGGAGGAACCTCGTGGCGGGGCTCCGGGCTGCCTTGGCCAGCTTTGGCTACTGCAGGCCTGGCCCATCCGCCAGGGCTGGAAAGTGGGGTGGGCTGGAGGGCCCTGCTCCTCGGGGAATGTCCTGCGCTTTCCCCTGGCTCCAGCAGCCAGAAAGTCTCCAGGCCCCTCTCCCCACACGGCACAAGCCCACGGGGGCTGTTGGGCTCAGTACCTGTCACACGATGGAGAGAGCTTCAGCAGGCTCCTGACCACTTCCCTGGGGCACTGGTCGGTCATCAGGAGAAGCAGCAAGTCCAGGCTCTGCCGGGCTGACGCCGTGTGGATGCACTCCATGTTTTCATAGATGCACCTCACGATGCCTGGCACCTGGAGGGCACACAGGTGAGGATGGTGCTGCCACTGGAATGCAGCCATTTCCTCCGCTGCCTCTCAAACTGATGCTCTTCCCATCCTGCTCTGCTGGCTTCAAATGGCTTCAAGGTGCCTGAGGCACCTGCATGAGGGAGGGAGGGAGGGAGGAACAGGGCCTGAAAGGGCTTAAGGGCAGGGCAGCCACAGGCTGCTTACCTCTGTCAGCCAGGAGGCAGGCTCTCTCACAGCCACATCCAGGATGCTGCTCGCCTCCTCCTTGTCATAGACGCTGGAGTCTCTCATGGCCTCAATGGCCACGAGGACGACGTCTGTCTTCTCAGAAGGCTGCAGGTACTTTCCAAACGCCTATGGGAGGAAGGAAGGCGGGGAAGACATGGCACACCGAGCGCCCTGATGGTGCTGCTTAGCTGAGCAGTGAGAGCAGCTCTGGCAAGACATGGCCCGGCAGTGCTGGCAGCGGTGCCCGCAGGAAAGCTGGAAGCAGGGGCTGCAGTACTGCGTGGTGGAGGAGAAGAGAGGGCCCTCAGGGTGAGGGAGGAGGGTTGCGGTCGTGAGCACAGCGTGCCGGCCCTCCAGAGAACCAGGGCTTGCTGGTGGCCAGGCGGGCTGGAGATGCTGCTGGCACACTGGAGTGCAGCCCTTTCTAGTCCCTGCTCGGGGACAGCAGCAACCCTCTCACCAGGGACAGTGAGGCCATGCCAGCCTCGTTGATTCTGGATCTCTTTGCTCACACAAGTCTCCTGCTGATGCCACGCACAAGAGGCCCAGCAAGGGAAGAGCTCATTACCATTGCAATGTTGCTGGTGCTGGGCAAAGAAAGACAGGAGGTGTTCTCAGCTTCCCATTCCCTTTGACGCCACGGATGCTCTCGATTATCCTCTGGCAGCGTCGTGCCTAAACAGGAGGGGATCACAGACAAGTGGGCAGGACAAAGCGTCTTTGCCAACAAGCTTAGCAAATGGTGAAAAGAGCTTTGAACTAGGAATGGCTGAGGAAGGAGGTTACGACCCACAGTCAGGGGAGGAGGTGGTAGGCATGGGTATAAAGCAAAGGGTGACGACAGGCGAAGGGAACCAGCGGGACCTCAGGGACGATGGAGAAGGAGGAGAGGCACCTGCCTTCAAGCGTATGTGTGCAAACGCTCATGGCCTGGGAAGCTCAAAGGAACTAGAACTCTGCCCGCAGTCACACAACTAACACGTTGTTGGAATAACTGAGATGCGAGGGACAGAGAAGCCGGCAGGCTTTCCTGGACAGCCTCCAGCAAGCACAAGAATGGTCCGTTGCAACACTCAGGGCAACAAGCAGGCATCTGAGGAGATGCCTGCGTGTGGAGGGACGGAGCCCACCACAGCTCCTCTTACGTTTTTGCCACAGGATGAACCTGAAGAGGTGATGAGGAACATCCAAAGCCCCCCAGCTGATCTCCCAGCTCGTGCAAGTGCGGCAAAGGATGAGATGCCCCAGCAGCTGCCCCAGGATGGGGATACGGATCTCTGTCTGGCAGGCACGGCTGTCATCGTCTCCTACAAAGGTGCTCCGGACCTGGGCAAGGGAGGCAGGACAGGGAGAAGGGCTGAGGGGCGGCAGCTGCGACCCAAGAGTCTGCCCGGGGAAGGATCCCCGGGGAGTCACAGCTTTGGAAGGCCCTCCCAAAGCAGCCAGCTGGGCAGCAGGGCAGGGCGAGCTGCTAGGCCTGGGCTCCCGCCATGCTCCTTGGGCAGTGCTGTCCTGCACAGGACTGGGGGCTGAGATGGCTCCTGGCAGAGGGGGAACTGGGGAGAGAAGAGTATGGGAAAAAGAAAGAAACCAAGAGCCTGGCTCCAGGGCAGAGCCTTGCTGAATGCCTCAGTCGGTGCCCAGGCTTGCCTCGCAGGCATCTCTGAGCTGCAGGCTGCTCTGGTGTGCAGGCAAGGGGAGAGAGCGTGGCTGGAGGGTGTCTGGCTCCTTACCTTCACTGAGGAACAGCTGGCCAGCAAATCGCTCAGCCTCCCAATCCTCCCCACAGCCCTCTCACACGCAGCTGCACTCTGGCAGTTGACGAAGGTCTGGGAGGAGAGAAAGTGCTCACGTGCCCTGGGAGCTGGTGCCCGCACCAGTAGAAGCAGCACTGCTGAAGTCCTGGCTGGACTCACGCAGTCCTTGTGGCCAGGCAGGTGGGCAGATGGCACCCCCAGGGCAGTGCCTGCTCCCTTCCGTGCCCTCCCCACAACACAGCCCTGTGTCCCCTCTCCCATGAAGGCTGGGCTCTTGGGCAGGAGCCTGCCTGCGGGGTCTGCAATGGGGCAATGGGGATACGGCCCCCTGGGAAGCCAGGAGTACAGAGCTTCAGGGCTGGGCTCCCTGTGCAGGACAGGCAGGTCTCAGTGGCTCTCTGCCCCAGTCAGATCTGGGGAGGAATGCACGAGGGACGATGAGGCAGGGGAAGAGCAGCACCAGCTGCCACCGCTGCGCTGCCTAAGGAGAGGGCTCAAATGCCTCCCACTGCTTTGGTGCAAGGAAAGCTCTGGGGACGGAGCTGGCCCAGAAGTGCCATGGGCAAGGCTTTGCTGTGACACAGGAGGAGGCTGCAGAGGGGAAGCGACATTGAGTGCAGCCAGGGGACACGGGGCTCCCAGAAGAACAGCCCCTGCGAACCCCACTCTTTGCCAATGCCACACCTGTAAGATTGTCTGCAGCTCTGTGAAGCCAGGGGCAGGAGAGCTGTGCACCAACGTCCACAGCATGGTATCCATGGTATCCAGGGTCTGCAAGGAGGACAAAAGGTTGTGGCAGTCTTTCTGCAGTCCCTCTCAGCCCCGGAGATGGATCTGAACTCCCCACGCCAAGGGCTGGGGGTGAAGGGATGAGGGTCGGAAAGCAAAGCTGAGACGCTGCCCTGCCTTGGATCTCCGGGTTTCTCTCAGCACACGGCGGCCAGGGAGCAGCCCAGAGGGACTAGGGACTCCTGCCGCTCAGCCAGCACTTACCTTAAAGTAGAGAGTAGTGTCCAGGTCCTGCATGTCCGGTTTTGGAGGAAGCAAGAAGACACTCCTGAAGCAGGCCTGTAAGAGGCTTTTCTTTTTGCCCTCCAACACCATCTCCACTTTGCTGCAAAGAGAGAGAGGGGCCTGTTGCACACTGGTGCTGGGCGCCTCGATGCCTTGGGCAGGTGGCCACGGACCTCTGGAGCAGGGGTCCCCGAGAGGGATGGAGGGTGTGCAGGGAGCCCTGCCAGGAGGCACCTCCTCCCTCCCCAACACGGCCTGGGCCAAAGGACAGTCCTGGCAGGTAAGCTTCCCGCCTCCCGCTTTGGGGAAGAGCCAAGGCATGGCAGGCAGCTGCAGGATCCCTCTGGCCTCCCCTGCGCCCTCCCAACAAGCCGCGAGCAGGGCAGAGCAGAGGCCCTCTGACGGCACTACTGGACTCTGCCTGTTGCGGGACGGGGAGAGGTGCCAGCCAAACCAGGGGCTGGGCACCTACCTCAAGGCGGCGATGGCAAGCATGGCTTGCTGCCGCACCGCTGTGTGCAGGTGGTTCCTGGGCTCTTCTTCCAGCCGGGATGGCACCTGGCAGCCACCAGCAGCCAGTGCCAGCAGACCCAGCACCAGGCGGTGGGGCTGGCGGAGACCCTCTGCCCCCGCCCCAGCACCAACCCCAGCGTGCCCCCTGTCACTCCCGGTGGTGGGGTCTCTGCTGGCAGGGCTTCTCAGCGGCACCGGAGTCCCCTCAGGGCAGCTCTGCGTCCCCTCACACTTGTCCCTGCCCTACCCCTGCCCGTGCACTGCCCGCACACTGTGCCGGTGCCCAGGGACCTTGCCCCCGTCCCCAGACCTGCCGGCTGTCCCCTCACCTTGATATTCTCTGCCAACTCAAATCTGTGGCAGAACGCATTCAGGCCCTGTGACAAGCCCTTGCGCCTGGCAGCTTTGCACAGGGTGCAGATGGTCTCTAGGAACTGCATCCTCTGGGCCTCCTCCTGGCAGCCGGGGGACAGAGAGACAAACGAGGAGCGTGAGAAGGTAGACACATGGCCAGCAGCACTGGAGCCCTGGGGCTGCAGTGCTGTGCAGGAGACCTGGGGGGGGAGCAGCTCTGCCCAGCCACCAGACCCCCAGCAGCCCCGGCAGCAGGCAGCAGAGCCGGTGGCACCGTCAGGAGACCCAGGCATGGCTACCATGGAAATGGCCGCGCTTACCTTTTCTGAGCTCTTCACAAAAGCCTGGATGAACTGCATGGATTCTTTTTCCTCTTGGTACAGAGATCGCCAGCTGGACGCACCAGCAGGGGCACCTAGTAAAGGAGGAGAGCAGGGAGGGCTGTAGAGAGGGGCTGAAGGCAAATGCGAGGAGACGGAGGAGCTCTGCCCTCCGTCCAACCCCGTGCCCACTCCCCTGGCGCAGTCTCCCCATGGGTGTCTGGCCTGGAGGGTGCGCGGCAGATGGGCTGCGATGCTGCAGCGCAGTGCGGCACAGAAAGCCACAAGTGCACCGGGCTTAGGAACTCGCTTGCAGACAGGCTGGAAAGGTGCCTGTCCCCCACCACCGCTGCCTCCTGCCAGGCCAGCTGCCTCTTGCTGCCCATAGCCCAGAGCAGGAGCCCAGTCCCCTCTGCTCTCTCCCGCCCTGGGGGAGGCTGTGCTGGGGCCAGCTCCCAGCCCCGAGCAGCATTCCACCAGTGCCGTGCTCCCCGCCCGTGGGACCCCCACTGCCGCTGTGCCCGGCAATCAGGACCCTGGCGTCGATCAGGGTGCAGGCCCCAGCCCTGCCCAGCCCGGCGGGGCCCCTCACTTACCGGTCTGCAGCAGCCTGGGCACGCACGCCTGGTGGGGCCTTGGAGGAGAGCTGCTCTCCTGGGGAGCCCTCTTCTCCTCCCAGGCCACCCTGGGGCGGCTGGGGGGTCTCTCCGCCATCCTGCGGGACGTAGGAAAGGGCTAGGGGTGGGGAAGGGGGAAGCTTTGGCAAAATGCCTTGGCACCGCGGGGCTGCCGGGGAAAGACGTGGGCTGTGCTCAGGGGCTCCTCGCCAGCTCCACGCTCCCACCCTGTCCCGTCGCCGTCCTGCCGGACGCTGTGGGGTGGGGGCGTGACCGCATTGACCATATGCAGCGCTACAGGGTGTCACAGAGGCGGGTCACAAAGGGCACCACTGTGACCTGCCACCCAGGCCGGGAGGGGCAGGGTGTCCTCTGGGGGGTCACGAGGCCCACTCACCCCTGGGCACTTGGGTCCTCTTGGGGTGCCCCAAGCCCCACATTTGCCCTCCTGGTCCCTGCAGACCTCCCTGTTGCTCTCCAACTGGCCCAGAGCCCTGTGTTCACGCGTCCCAGCGTGCCCCCAGGACCTTCCCTTCCCTTCTGTGCACTCCAGAGCCCTGCTTCTCTCCCTTGGCAACGTTAGATTTAGTCAAACTTAACACAAGTCCTAGTTTTTGTCGCTTCATCTCTTCTCTTCCTCCTACCAAACAGGAAGAGCTTATGCAGAAAAGAGGGAAAAGAAAATGAAGCATCTTCCACGGAGTTTGCCCTTTTAGGAGTTGGGAACCTTTCACAAACGGAGATTGCTCTCTTGCTGCTTTTCTCTTGGTCTGGTTTTGGACCGTGAGCAAGAAGCCCTCCTCATTGCGCTGGTGCTGGCTGAGCACCATCTCCAACGCTCCATGGGCATCTTCGGGGCCACTTCTCCTGCCTGATGGCCTGCTCCCCCTCCCAGCTTTCAGAACGGTGGGAAGGCCATTGCTGTGCGGGCTGCACAGAAGTTTTACAATTGGAGTCTTTTGGCCTGTGGGGAATGGTAGCTCCAGGCAGGGCTGTCTTATGCTGGGTTTTTAGCAATGTGGAAACTTCTCCCCTGCAGCACAGCAGGAAATACCACTTTCTGCTTTCAGCTCGCAGCTGCATAAGAAAATGCAAGGCTAGGATCCTGACCGAGTGTTTCTATCCCAACTGACTTTTGATGTTGCTAAGGACATTTACCAATTCCTTTGGAATCTCATGCTAATCTTTCATCATTCCCATGAGGATACGACACTGGCCACAGCGCGGAGTTCCCCACAGATGTGACGAGATGCTCTCTTCACATTTCCACCATTTCTGGCATCTTACAATTCACAGCCTTTCCTCCGTTCTCAAAGTCTCTTTCAGCAAAAAGCTGTTTACACCTGCTCCTCTCCTCTGATCCTTGTTTGGTGTTACAACTGTCGACGGAATGTTAACATGCTGTATTGCTTACCAGATGCTATCAGAAGAGGAAACCGGAACAAAATATGCTCTCTTTCCTAAACTGTCTTAACATTTTCCACCAGTCCCCTCCTCTACAGGACGCCAGACAGAGAGCTTGAAGGGCGGTTCAGCAATTCTTCTTCTTTAAACATACGGATCTCGTTGGGATCCAAAGGAAAGGTGGCTGATCTGAACAGCATCGAAGCCGCTCCTGATTTGTGCCTTTAGAGATTTCTAGAGACTTCTAAGGTGGGCAGCAGCGAGGACAAACGCTATTTGATGATGTCTGCAGTCACAGATCACAGAATCACAGAATGGTTGAGGTTGGAAGGGCTCAGCCACCAGAGCTGTGCATTGATTTCAGGTGGTGTAGACTGGCCTCTACTGGTACGTCAACACGCACATCTTTGCCTACTCCGCAGCTACGTGCAGTGCAAATCAGTTTTGTTGCAGTAAGATGCAAAAAGAGCAAGTCTTCATGGCTACAGCGCAGTGTCAACCATCAAGAAAGCACAATTTAGCCTGAAGACAGTGAAGCTCAATTGTCAAATGCCACCTTAGTCTCTTCAACGTCACTACTTCTTTGGCAACCTGTCCAGGATGCAAGAGACTTGCACTGCAATCCGACATACCCGACTATTTAACCAACACTTCTAGCCAGATGTCCTAGCAAAATTTTGCACATACCTCTAGCTCTAAGCAAGGATAGTGACCGCATGTCAGGAAAAATCATACCTAAAAGCTGCTCAACTCAGCCTCTAGGAATTGGACTCAATGCCATGACTCGAGGAAAGATACCGACAGCATTACTAACAGAGAGCTCTCCAGACTCCTGCCCGAGTGATTTGGGGGGATAGAAAACATCAGCTACCCTGACTGTTTTCTTCACAAGTTCTTCTTTTATTGTTTTGAAAGAACCATTTCTCATTATTCCGCAGGTGTCCATTAGCATCATTCCTCTTCTCAAGGTCCTTCACCAATTTAAGGTTTCCTTACAAACAAGTCTCATCTTGTAATTCCTGAGAAAAGTTCAACAACGTCAACAAAATACTAGCCAAAGCCACCAGTTACCAGTCCAGGTTACAATCACCTTATCTCCTCCAAAGCGCTTTGAGGTAATGGTTACAATCCAAAGAGGCAGACACAGAACATCCAGCAGCTGCACCCATTCCGTTTCTAGCCTCTCGCGGCTGCCAGGAGGTGAAGGATGTCATTGCAGAGAAGCTTTAGGAACAGAGACCCCTGTTCCTTCACAACTGCTGCCAAATTAGAACTGTCAGTCAACTGTCATCTCTGCCACAGTGGAGCGAGGAACCTACATAGGAAACTCCTGTCCCTGCTAATCCCTTGACTCAGCCAATCCATCTAACGACAGAGACGTGGAGTGCCAATGCTCCCGATTCTTCTAGACAACCTGCTTCTCCATTTTGGGCGTGTAAAGCAGTGACCTGGAAAACGAACCTCTATGCTCCTTTTGAATCTTTTTATATTCCGTCCATTCCGTAGCAAAATCATCCGTGAACTCATCGAGAATGGACTTTTTCTTTTCCCGGTTAAAATAAGCTTGACATCATAGCTTACAATCATAGTTTGGGATGTTTACCATACACAACAACAAAGTGTACTGGAAAAAAATCTTTATATGTAATTAGGGTTTCCTCAAAAGGCGTTCATTTTTCAGAGTCCTCTTTTCAGTCATGTACTGGAGTTTTATTTCAACTCATCTTCCTGCAAGCACAGATCCCCTTTCTTAAAGCCAAGGCAAATTAAGCCATTTTAAAATTAATTACCACTTGTACTCTCCACAACTCTCTGTGCATACTCATTTCATTCTGAATCAGCTGTTGGCTACGTTCTGTGTTACGGCCTCGTTTAACAGGTTACAAGTAGCACTATATTGAATTGCTGCAGAATACTTACAGTTCGCAGCCTGGTCTGCCACCTGCTGAGCCAACTGTACTGGCTCTCATGGCATGACCTGTAGGAGAGGGGAGACAAAAAAGAAAAGAAATCCCATGCAGTTTATCTGAAGATTATTCTTTTAAAGAAATTCTCAAGTTATCATTACTTACCAGCTGTGGGTCTTGATTGTCCTTGGGGGCCCAGAAGACTTGGTAATGCTGGTTGCCTTAGTACAGGAACCTGACAGCCCTTGTCAATCAATGCAAACAAACAGTTGGAAAATAAGCTCTACTCAAGTGCAAGGATCACTGCATACGTTGAAATAACACTTCCCTTCTCTTCCAACAAACTGCTGACTGACAGAGAGGAAGATTTAGAAAGTTGAGCAGCAGTCACCAGAGCAGCAGGAGGTGTAACAGTCATGAGAGGTGGTGCAGGTGGTGGCGGTGGCGGCTGCTGCTGCTGTTGCTGCCGAATCTGCTTCCGGAGCCTTTTTGTGTAGCCAGCTCCATTTCTGAAGTTGTTCACAGCCTGGAGGCAGGAAAGCATTTGCAAAAAGGTAATATGAAACTTCAGCAGATGCAGCAACAAAAGCCTCCACGGAGTAGACTTACTTGTGTACTCCTATCAATGCTCTCAATCCTAAAAGAAACCAGCAGACAGATATATGAACACATCACGTTAAACGCTGACATTAATGATGGGTAACTCAGAGTATCTGTATTTCAAGTACCTCAGTGTTAACACCGAACCTGACAGTGAGGCGAGCCTGTTAAACAAATGCGTGACCTGAATTTCCCAGATGGTCTCTCAAGAGTTGTAAGCTTCTGTAACAACAGATAATGTATTTGAAAAGTACATTTAGCCTTACTCAGTTTAGCCTTGCTTAAGGAGATGTAAATTAATATTTTCTTCCCTTTCAGCTTTGTACAAATAGACTTTTCTTACAAACAGTTTACGTAAAAGCCATCGTGTTACCTGGCGTAGGAACTTGTTGGCAATTAAAGCCTCAGGAGAAAGAGCTGCCTGATGACACGTTGGGCAGGTATGCTCCTCAGAGTCCAGTCATGCTGTTCTAACACCTGTGTATAAGTAGAACCATCAAAATAGGTTTTAGCCAAACTAAGGACATTTTGGGCATTCTAATCGCTTATAAAACCACGTCGATGATTAATGGGTGAAGACGGTCTTGAAGTGAGAGCATGAAGCTAGAAATGTTCAACAGTGTAAAAAATTCATTGTATGCGGCAAATAACTCCACAGTCTTGGTATTTCACTGCTGTAACATTTGAGGATGCAGAGTAGGCTGTGTCTTGATGTTTCCACCAGTCTTTTTTCCACTATCTAGAACAGTGAGAAGTCACCAACCTCGAGGTTAATGAAGAAAAGTCATCTCAAAAAACCATCAGTGGGTTTGAGTTCCAAAGGTTTTAACCAGCTCTCCCGTGCAGAAGAATGTGGATTAAATGCCTAACTCTCCGTCTGTTGCAGACCACAGTAAGGCACCAGAGCTGGCTCTATAGTTCTCTATGAGAGAAAGGGCTGTGGACAAACTCAATGCCTTCCATAGCGAATACTGTAATCACCTGCACACTGATGCACTCTTCTCAGAATTGTCCTTCTGCACGTCAAGAGGATGTAACTAGATACGTAAAAAGGGAAAAAAAGCTTTCTGCCTTCTTTTTTCCTTAAAGAAAAAGTTAGAGATTGGGAAAAGAACCCTTTTCCAAGCTTTGGATTTTATCAAAGGAAGATAATAGATGGAATTCCTACCAATGGTGTGCAGGGTCATCCATAAGGAAAGCAATACAACCCATCAGCCCACGAGTCAGACGGGTACGGAGGGAGGGCAAAAGGAAGAAGGATGACAGTACATCAAGGGTGCAGAGAGGATAACGCGTGCTTGTCCACCTTAAAGCCAGCACCTACAGAGAGACCACCGCCATGGCCTCCATACAAGGACGCAGTCCATTCCACTTCCCACCCACCACCAAGCTCTCCCGTGTTCGCACTATACATTTTTAAGGCATTTTAACTTCTGTGTCTAACAGAAAACACCTGGCTAAGCCTGGCTGCCATCAGGGAACACCCCAGAATTCACTCTAGATTGTCAGCACACCAACATTCAGGGACGAGCACCAGCCACGTCCGTTGCCTTTGGGCATTCACAAAATCCAAGCCTGATGGTGAAGCCGTTACTGCTTACCTGTTGCCAGCGTTAGCAGCAGAGCCCTCTGGCTCTCCAGCCCTCACTTTCCCACTTTCTATCCAGGAGTGAACGGCTTTCTTAACTACTACCTTAACGGCTCTCTTGCCCGTGCTCCTTTTCTGTCTCGCTTCCCACCATATCACTCAGGGTGGGCTTCTTGTCGTTCTACACCGAGCCCAACTTCTCAGTAGGAGGACTACACTGCTGTCCCCACACTTACCTAGTGTAGGATATGGAAAAGAAATTAGAATGAGCAAATAGTAACTCCAGCCCCAGCCTACAGCTCTGAAGGTATAGAGCAGCCTACACTTCCATCCTGGATCTACCTTCTCTAGGATGTGTCCAGGAAGCCAAATCATCATTACCTCTAATAGAGATTGGAACTGGGGGGAAGCAGGGAGAAAGAAAAGTTCCCGAGAGTCCCTCTCCCTGGCCCGCTGATTACAGCCAGAGCCCAGCCTGGAAACGGCGAACGTCCAGGGATTCCTCCCACCCCAAAGGGGCCAGGACCAAAAGCTGCTGCTGCGCTTCAAGTATCCAGGGAACCCCACTCACAGCCCCACAAACGCTGGCGCTCTCTCTTCCTGGTGCCTCCGCACAAATGGATTAGCCCTAGAGCACCTTTCAGCAGCGCAGGACAGAGAATGTGCATTGTTGAATAACAGCTGCTGGGTTTTTATGTAAGTCAAGACCAGAAAAATGAAACTGACAGAAACAAGAGGAAGACTCATTTAAAAATACTACACGAAGTAAGGCAGGGCTCTCTCCTGAATCTGCTTGGGTGGCTAACCTCTTGGCTCCCAGACTTAGGTAGAGGCCTGTGAACTAAAAGGATTTGGGTTGTTGTACTCACTAGCTTGTTTGGCTTTGTAATTATCGAGGTGTGCGTTTACAGTGTTCTGCTACCTTATATGCTCAACATACGACTTAAAGAAGGAAGAGTATAGCGTGACCCTGATGGTCAAAAGAAAAGGAGGGACTGCTAGGAAAATCTCATTGCTAGGAAAAACTATTGTAGCAATTAGTCTCGAGAGTAGGAAATTGTATGACATTTCTTAAGATACATCTAGTTTACGTCGTATACTGCTCAGTCATGGTTCAGTCAGCATGACTGAAGGACCCCAGCTCATTGCAAGGAGGAGAAGGACAGTCTGAAGAAGAAAGGATACCCCTGGACTACCCAGATCACGCCAGCATCCCAGCCCTTCCGACTCCTCTGGGGAACCTTCCCCTTATCTGCCATCAGAGATAGGGAACTGCAGCAAGACCGACCGCCGGGATGTCTGGATCAAGAAAGATCAAGAAAGAAGCAGATGGGTGACGCCGCCACAAAATCAGAGCCGCTTTGCAAAGCAGCGGCCTGTGTGTGCGTGCTAAGTAGCGCTTGGTCAAATCGCGTTGCACCTGACTGCTTGAAAGGTGTAAGAACCATGTGTAAGACCGCATTCGGGGTGCCCCCATTTTAATGAGACAGCTCATGCATGCAAATGCAAGAATGCCTCTTGTCATGCTTTGTATACTTTGCATCCCGGCCTCTCTCCTCGGTCGGCACAGGCCAGTTGCCAGATTTTCCTGACAGCTCCCCATCCCGGCTGCACGGAACTGGCACCGGCACCGCTTCCACCACAGTTGGGAGCAGCGGTTCCCCTCCTGCCAGGGCAGAGAGGGGGAGGACCAAAACGACCTAAATGCGCCCCAACCCCCACAATCCCCACCACCGGGGCGGGATGGGCAGCACACACATGTCGGCATTGCAGGGACACCAGTGCCAGCCCCATCCCTTCCCTTTGGACAGGAAATTCACCTCCCCCCAAAAATCATGCTTGGGATCAGAAATCGTGGGGATGGGAGACCGTTGGGTTAGGAAACCATGACGGAGCTGAGAAATCCTCACTGGCATGGAAAACCATCATGCGGTTTAAAAGCCATTGTGCGGGTGGGAACCCATCATTCAGGACAGGAAACCTCAGCAGGATGGGAAATCCTTGAGATGGGAAGCTGTTGTGGTAGGAAAAATCAAACCAGCGCAAGGCCGGCTGCAGCAGGTGCTGGCGGAATGATCGCCATGGGGACGAGGGCTGCTTGCCCCCAACAAACCCCACCCTGACCAAGCGCCATGGCAGGTACAGCAGCAGGCTCCCACTCCTCCCGGTGCTCCTGCCCTCCAGGTAGCCCCCCAGACGGCTCTGCCCACCAATATCTCACCCCATTGCTCCTCTTCGCTTCCCCCAACAGAGAGGTTCCCTCTCCGGCTGCCGATGGCATTGGAGGTGCCCAGTGTGAGCGTCAGCGCCCCGGCCATGCCGCCACCGGTCACTGCCGGCGTGCTGCCCTTCTCTGGCCCGGGGCTGCCGGTGTCCCGCAGGCCTGCTCAGGTGCACACCGTCACCTCCCAGCTGGCCCAGGCCACCGTCTGGCAGGGGGTGCCGGGGCCACTGGGGGCCCCAGGCCACGTGGTGCAGCTCCCCGGCGTGGTGCCGCTTCCCCCTGTGGTGCAGCTCCCCCCGATGGCGTGGCTCCCCCCTGTCGTGCAGCTCCCTTGTGGGGTGCAGCTCCCCCAAGGGGTGCAGCTCCCCCCCATGCTGCAGCTTCATAGCGGGGTGCAGCTCCCCCCGATGGTGCAGCTCGCCCCTGTTGTGCAGCTCCCTCGTGTTGTGCAGCTCCCCTGCGGGGTGCAGCTCCCCACCGTGGCCGCTCCTTGTCCCCCTGCCTACGGCTGGGGACAGCAGGTGGCGATGGGGACACTGGTGCCCCACCAGCTGATGGGCCTGGGGCCGTGGGCCAGGGGGAGACCCTGGACCCCACAGGCCCCCCTGTGCTCCGCACCCCACCCGGCAGCACCCAGAAGCCATCGGAGGCCTCCAGCAAGGACGGGGCGGCCATCGAGGACAGTGTCCCTGCTGCCAGCCCCTGCCAGACCGCCCTGGCTCTGCCGACTGGCAGAACCACGACGAAGCCCAAAGGTGAGGTTTGGGGGGGGTGGCAGAGCCCATGGTCGGGTGGCCAAGCTTAGCAAAGCTGGCATCGCCCCGGGGTTCGATTGGTTTTGTTTCCTTTTTCAGCAGCGGTGACCACCCCGGGGGCCCCGGGGAAGCCTGCGGATCTGCCCGAGCAGGGGCCAGAATGCCTTCGCCGAGGCCTTTCCTGAGCAGGCAGAGGACACCACCGCCAGCCGTATGCTCGCCTGGCTCGACACCACGGACAGCGAGGACTCCGTCCCCGATGTCCCCGACAGCCCCAGCTTGAGCGCCTTCCTCCACGAGCTCCCCGACCTCTCCGAGTACGTGGCGGAGGGCGGCTGCCCCAAGGAGCGAGCGGTGGTGGCGGGGCTGGGGGACAGCAAGGACACTGTCCCTGATGGTCTTGATTTCCCCAACAGCCTCGCCAGTACGGCTCTCCTCAATGAGCTCCACGACTTCTCAGAGTACGTGGCAGACAGCGACTGCCCCCAGGACCAAGCCGTGGTGGTGCGGCTAGGGGACAGCGAGGACACCATCTTGACCGCCAACATCCCCAACTTGACCGCCGACGTCCTCAATGAGCTCCCCGACCTCTCCAAGTACGAGCGGTGGTGGCGGGGATGGGGGATGGGGAGGACACCGTCCCCAATGTCCCCGTCATCCCCAGCTTGACCACCTCCCTCAACAAGCTCCCCCACCTCTTGGAGTACAGGGCAGAGGGCGGCTCCAACAAGGAGCAAGTGGCAGCGGTGATGCTGGGGGACGGCAAAAACACCTTCCCTGATGTCCCCGACAGCCTCGCCAGCACTGCCTCCTTCAGCGAAGGCTTTTGGCTAGAACACAGTCAAGAAAATTGAAAACCAGAACTAACCTGCACTCCCTCCTTGACTGGCACCTCTTTCTTCATCACTTCTTTGCATTTCTATAGTTCCTGCGCAGTACATATCAAGATTTTCCTCATGAAAAGAAGCAAGAAAGCTCACTCACAACTACGCAGAAAACCTGCCATTCACATACACAGTGCCCACACAGGAGCATTCTCAAGGCCCTGCCTAGACACAAAAGATTAAATCAATGCACCAGGGAGGAGAGAGCAGGAACAGCACTCTGGCACCCACGATGAGTAACAATTTCTGCTCTGAACCGGGGCTTAGTCAAAGGGCAAGCACAGTACTGATCCAGACACGAAACGGAGCGTATCGCTCAATCCCGGGTGCCACACACACTGTACCTTCTTCCATCGCCTCCTGCCGACAAATTGTTTCCCAGGCTCTTCCATCTCATCGCAGCTGCACGCTGGCTCCGGGCTGACTGGGGGAACTTCTCAGCGCTTTAACTTTGCTTCGGGCTTGCTACGAGCACGAGGCTTCATCCCTTTGGCTTGGCCCCCAGCAGAAGCTGGGCAAGGGGCAGGTTTGCAAGTGGCTTGATGGAACGGAGCTTGGACACCTACCAGGGATTAAAAACCAACCAAAGAAATAGCCAGAGAAACTGTGTTAGAGAGCAGCAGAAAGAAACAGCGGGGCTCAGCACTGTTTAACACGCGGGGTTTGGAATTTGGGAGACTGGAGCTCCCAACAGACTCGCCTCTTGCAACGGAAACATCCTTTAGCTTTTGAGCCTGACAGAAATAGTACAGACTGCCCCCAGCTCTACACTGCAGTTGCCGCAAGCGTTTGCTTGTCCATGTCCAGTTCTCTTCCATGCTGACAAGGTACGTTTAAGCTGCAAAAGAGGCAGTCCTACAAACCGTCAGCCAAATGCCTCTTCTCTCACAGATGTGAAAACCGCAGTGAAAGACAACACAGGTACCAGGACAAGGCTTCTGCTCTGGCTTAGGTTTTAAAAAGCAAGGTCTTCCCAACCTCTCTTTTCCAGCTGCTGCCAACAGCTGCAGAAAGGGTCTGGTTTTGATCAGCTGATGATCAGTGCTAACTACCAAATCCCAGTACAGGATGTTACACCGCAGGCTGCAGATTTCCAGCCCAACCCCAGGGACTGAATAACCTCCCTCCTGCCATTGGGCTGACGGCAGTATTGCACATCCCCTGGCTTCTCCAGCTTCTCCTTCTGCAGACCTCTTGGCTGTTACCATGCCAAACTTGCCAGCCCCCTGGGTTTTGAGAAGGCTTGTTTTGGCTTGGACTAGAGTACCAGCTAACATCTGCACTGCTGAATCCTCGTAGACCTGAGCGTGCTCCTCACAGCTCCGTACCACTCTGCCCTGTGGGAAGTGGGGCCCAGGGTGAGCCGTGCTGCACAGATACGTGCTGGAAGGCAGCGCAATGGGAATACAGATACGAGACTGGTGGGGGAAAGGTCGAGTATCGACACTGGGAAACGTGATGCCAGTTCAGCGTCTGCAGCAGGATCCGGGCAGCCACAGAGCTGAGCAGCGACTCTCTTTGGAGACCATGAGGCAACGGGTACCCTCACTCCCACAACCCGCTCTCGATGACATCCCACTTCTTGCATCCTTGCCCTCCCTTTCCCCTCCAGCTTTCCAGACTGTGGCAGTCGTCCTCTGAGGGTAAGACAAGAGAAAGTGCCCCTTGCTGAACCGCCACCATTGCCTCCACTGGAACCACCCTGGCTCTGCACGCAAGGACATACGGCAGTGGCAGCAGGTCACTCCCGTTCTGCTCCCTACATCCCCCCTTGATGACTTGAAGGAAGTCTGCTCCCGGCATCTTCCTCGTGCCCACCCCAGCCTCCCTCAACAAGTCCACTATCGGCCACTTCTGCTTGCGCAGGAGCTTATGCAGCGTGACAAGACTGTAATCACCTGCGCACTGAGGTACTCTTCTCAGAATCGTCCTTCTGCACGTCAAGAGGATGTAACTAGATATGTAAAAAGGGAAAAAAAGCTTTCTGCCTTCTTTTTTCCTTAATAGGAGAAGAGTCCTTTCCCATTCAGGGTATACTTAAGTATGACACAGAACTGATAACAAAGTAATTTCGTTATCTCCTATTCCTGCTTTCAGAAGCTCAGCTGGGATGTTTTGAACTAGCAGACAGGGGAGTAACACTTACATTCGTCACAAGAACTGTCTGCGCAGCAGGGAATAACAACTGCGTCAGTCATTATCTCTTTACAAATGAGCCATAACAACTCCTCTGGAACAGGATCACCTGAGGAGGAGGACGGCTCCTCTGGTAAAAAAGGGAGGCTTTTGCTTCTCACCTCTGGCATACGCTTCCCTGGAGGGGGGTGGGGAAGGACAAAGAAAAACGTTAGAGATGGGGAAAGGAACCCTTTCCCAAGCTTGGGATTTTATCAAAGGAAGACAATAGATGGAATTCCTCTCCCTCCACATTAGCCTTCTAAAAGGTAGGCATTCCGTTTAAACTACTTTTCTATAGCCACAAGACTAGAAGAGGGAGACGGGAACAAGTTTCCTTCTGCAGAACTCTCCCATTCATTGGATCAGCTAAGAAATTAGCTCCGACTAGAACAATAATAATTTTGACAGCTAGAAATCGGGTGAAATGAATCCCACCTCTCCTTTGCCAGAGGCTAAATGTAAATTGCAGCCTCAGGATAAAGGGAGTCTCCGAGGAATTACGGTTTAGAGATGGAAGAAGTCTACCTTACAGCTTCTACAAAAGGAGAGCCATGGCAGAAGGACAGACGTGCTACCAAGTGCATTTTAAAACAGCCCCTCTGGTCAGCACACGGGAGCATTTTCTTAGTTTATCGCAAGAGGAAAACATCGGTCTGTTTCACCCATGGGATTTGATAACAGTCAGAGGGGGAGGAAATCTCAGTCCAACGGCGATTTGTCAGATTTGGCAAGAAGCCTTTGAAACACAAGCCAGAAGCCACACGAGCTTTCAAAGAGAACGACTCCACTGTAAACACGGCTGAAATGCTTTGCAGAAAAAATGCAGATTCTTAGCACAGCACAAGGTTAACCAGCTCCCAGGGGCATGAACGGTAGGGCCACCCTATTTTAATCTCAGAAAGTATCACAGAGTTTAAGGTTCCGATACAATGGCAATGCTTCCTCCCCCGTCATTACAGATGCTGGCCAACTCGGGTGCATTGCCCCTCAGACATTTCGGCATGGTTTCTCTCATTCGCTTTTTGCTCCGTCCCATTAATTCCATACTTACGCATTAATAGTTGGTATTGCGTATCTTGCAGCGTTGGTCAGCATAGCGCCCTTTGTATGGGGATCTTTCACCTCCATCATGAAACTCCTTGGGATTCCTGTGCTCTTTTTAATTCTGGAAACAGACGCAAAATTTTTGTCCTGTTGAGAAAAGAAATGCAGACATAGCTCCTCTTAAGACTCACACTTAAAAGTCATTTCAATGATTATTTTAGGCAGCAAAAGCCTTTAATCCTCTCCTTTCACCGAGTGTGTAAGGGCTGCTCGACTAATATACTGATTTTCCGAACTGAATATAGCCAGGATGTTCCAAAGGCTTGAGCAGTGTTTTGAACTCATTTGACATTCTTTGCCTTAACTTCAGGTTCCTTACCGGTGAAATATCCCTCAGCTCACCCTCCACTCAGAGAAGAGGCACAAACCCGCTCCTCCTCCACAGCGCAATTCAGAGCGAGAGCTTAATCCGGTGCTCCGAATCAGTCACTGGAGAAACTTATATTCACCATCTCTATAGGAAGGGTGAATTCCTGCCTCCTGCGTATACATTCAGTGACTAACCTTCAGTGGCATGAATACTCAGCCAGAGGCTTGTGTAATTAAAACACGCAAACATTCAACAGATGGGCTCAACAGAAACATCTGGGTTTCACAGGAAACACTAGAAACTGCAAACTCTCATTAAAAAGAGTGAAAACCAGAAACATTTCCAGTAACACTGCAATATATAAAGATATGCATGAAAGTTCACAGAGAGCGAGCTATGCACATATTTAACGTCCATGACCTAGAAAAAAGAACTTTTTCATTTATACTTCCAGGTTTCCCTTGAGTTTTGAAGGGCTTTGCAACATGGCCATATAACCTCTGTATTTCACCCCAAGAGAAACAATTCCTAATATGAGTATTCATCTCTCCGTTACGTAACTGCCAAGGGAAAAAAAATTAAAAACTAAGTAACACCAGAAGTCCCCCGCAGTCTTACCCCATTTGTTGGGCAGTGCTTTATATAGTGGCCAGGTTTTCCGCAACGAAAGCAAGTCTATGATGGTGGACCCAAGGCTTCCTTCATGTAACTAAACGGGTTTTGGAAAAAAAAGAAAAAGGTATGCCTGTGTCTCTCTTGTTAAAACAAACATCAGAAACACATTTCAGCCCACACAGCCAAAGGCAACACCACTCCCCCGATCCTGCAAAGAGCAGCACAACGCTGGCTGAGGCTGCATGAAAACAGCTGCTGACAGAAAACAGAGCCGTGCTGAAGATGTTCTGGGGAGTCCTTACACCATCGCATGGGGTTTACGGGCCTGGGAACCTCCTTGAAAAGAGCCTTCTTGGGCACTCAAAACCTGGGGCTCTCTTTGTACCTTACATAAAGATTCCTGTAACCAATCCCATTTGCTTCCAAGTGGACTGAAGCTCTGTGGAGAAAAAATTACACTATCCAGTATTTTTAGACTGATTTTTAAGCCCCAGACTATTTGAAGGAGAAGATACCCACTGTACATTGCTTTGAGAAAGACGTATGCAAGCATTGTTATTAACATTTTGCAGCATTAAAAGGACACCCAGCTGAAGAGTCGGGGAAGCTGTTTCTGCTTGCTGAAATTCAGCTTCAGACACAGCAGCATTAAAAGGAACCAAGCTGTTTCTAATCCCCCAGCAAGACAAAAGATTCTTATGCACCGTTTTCTTCTCAACTGTAACATCATCCAGATCGACCGCTATGAAATCATTTCCATTAACATTTACAGGAAACTTTACCGATCCTTGACTAACTTGTTTGAACCCAAACGGTTTACAGAACCAAGCACACGTTTAGGGACAGCACTTATGGAGACCAATTTCTTTTGGTAGCTGCCTTCCAAACAAAGTATTTGGGGCTTTGGGGTGATTTTTTGTTTTTCCAAATGTAGAAGGTAAGAAAGATGACAGGCATTTTACCCACAAATGCACCAAGCTCTAACCTTGTGCCAAAGCCTGTACACTGGGTTTCAGGTATTTTCATTTGCAGACAAACTGTTAAACTAAACTGCTTCATCAGGTAAAGCGGAAAGATCAAATGCAGAGCTCTAGGATACCACTTTGCATAGCAACGCTATTGAAATTCACGGCAAGGTATGCAAAACACTTATGTACCCAGAGGGGCCCAAACAATAGCACTTCAATTTCACAGCTCTAGGAACAAATACCCAGGTACTTAAGGACACGAAAAGGAATCATGCAGCTGCACAGAACTGTCCTCCAAACATAAGGGATATGGTGGTTTCGGTATTTGTTTGAACCCCCAAGGCAAAAGTAAGAAACAGTCCCAACTTTAACAATCCTGGTTTCTCAGTGGCTTTTGGTAACATTTTCATAAACCATGAGGCCAAAACGGATTTAAAACCAAAAGCTAAGTGATACACGGTGAAAATGGCAAAAAATACACTCCAAACCATTTTTATTGCAAGAAACAAAAAGCACACGACCCCCTATACAAACATGCATGTTGCTAGCCAGAGACAGACAGAGGTAGAACAGGGCACCATGTTCAGTTGGGCAAACCGCGCACCTACGGGATCTCAAAATGATCATACATTATCTGTACAACTCAAAGTCATTCAGGAAATGTTCCATAGGAAATGTTCAATAGGAAATACAATGCACTCCTAGGCACAAATACCAGTATTCACATTAGAACTGTGCGAACGATGGCATTACTCAGTTTTTACTATGCTGAGTCAAATCCATTCTATTCCCAACATATGCTGTCTTTTACTGGAAAATACATAAAGGTAATGTCTGGAAAATTAATACAGGGCTACATTGTTTAGAATGAAGTGCAGTGTCTAGCAAAAAGTCTGCGTTTTTACGTACTGCTCTTGATGTGCCGCTCAGTGGCTCAGTTGGACTTCTGGAAGAAGAAATACAGGTGATCAGAACTTAAAACACAGCACTTGTACCCAACATAAAGCGGTGAAAAGAGATTCGAAAACCTGAACATCCAAACATTATGTTCTGATAGTCTAGCGAATGTGGGCATTTCGTCGTACACAGAAACTGTTCTCTCTTGGTACATGCAGTGCAGCTAAAAAGCAGCCCAACAATGACATTTCTACTTTGTCACAAATTACTCTGAGACTGACAGAGATAGAACACAACAGTGCAAGAGGAAGTCCTCAGGTATTTTGTCACTGCTACATCAGTATCAAAAAGATGAAGTCTGTCCTACCGCTTTGTGTTCTTCAATCATCAACCATCAAAACACAAAGGTCACTTTAGCCAATCTCTATACCCCTAGTATTGCAAATAGGTACCAGATAGAGTACTTGAGTGTCAGAGAAAGAACAGTCATAGCCTAGACACGTCCAAGTGCAAGTCTACTTCAGTGAAAAAAATCAAGAAATAACAGAAATGTCAGCAGCAGAGTCTTTAGAACAGTGTTTCTTTGTGGGAGCCCAAGCCCTGTGTTCAGATATCTACCACACTTGGCCAGGAAAGGGCCAAAATACTACATGTGTTCCATAGGCTGTATCTACTAAAAATAGCAGTAGGTATGTCACCTGAAAGCAGTTCCTGGGCTTTTGTGCGATTTAGGAGCCCTGTGACAAAACAAAAAAAAAGGTCTTCATTGCCAGAATTTCCTTGAAGATAATCTTGAAAATGCTACAATATTCTAGGCAATATTTATTACGTTTGAAAACTTGCTGAGATTCCACACACTCATTCATCTGTAGCGGTGGGACCCAAGAAAAGACCGGTAACCTTTTTAGTCGACACGGGGGCGCAAATCACTGCACTGAGTCGAACAGACGCAGAACAATGTGGGATCTCGGCACCCTCTAGAAACGTGATTGTTTCAAATGCTCTGGGAAAAACACAATCGGTACCTATGACCCCAGTGCCGCTATGGTTACCAGGGGAGGACGGCCCTGTTAATACTATGGTGGCCATAGGATCTTTCCAAATGAATCTCTTGGGCATAGACCTTTTAAAGGGCAGACGGTGGCGCGGCGCCCAGGGAAACTTGTGGTCTTTCGGCGTCCCCCAGATCAGGCGGTTGGCCGAAGCCCCCGGTGCGGGGGTGCGCCTGTTGCAAACAGCGCCTGCCCTCCCCCCTTCCAAACTGACAAACGTGAAACCCTACCCGCTACTGATAGGAGCCAGGGATGGAATCGCGCCAGTGCTGGAGGACTTAAAGGGGCAGGGGATTATAGTTCCCACCCACTCCCCCTTTAACTCCCCCGTTGGAAAACCAAAGGGCAAATGGAGGTTAACGGTAGATTACCGGAGGCTCAATGCCAACACCGGCCCATTAACAGCCGCTGTGCCGAACATTGCTGAGCTCATAGCCGCCATTCAAGAGCAATCACACCCTATTATGGCGACTATTGACGTTAAAGACATGTTCTTTATGGTCCCCCTGCAGCCACAGGACTCGGACCACTTTGCCTTTACCTGGGGGCGGCAACAGTACACCTTTACGCAGCTCCCTCAGGGATACAAGCACTCCCCCACCTTAGCCCACCACGCTCTAGCACAGGAGCGGGAAGCAATTCCCACAAGGGCGGGGGCGAAGATTTACCAATGCATAGCAAAATTCACGCTAAATGGACTCCTCCTTCCTTCTGACCCGAGAAGCGGGTTTGCTTCTACTTTTGTTTTTCAGGAGGGAGCAGCTGATCCGGACACACACCACCCGAAGATCAAGATGCGCATGTTATTCGTGGTTGTACTAGTTTGGGAACGTACCTATAAAAGCAGCGGAGGACTAATTCCTTCACCCTCCCCCGACCCGTTTGATCCCTTTAAGAACAATGAATTGGTATTATTAGCCAAAGCTGTAAGCCGAGCTTTTAAGTTATTGCTGGGTTTGCGGGGGACCTCTGGGGCTGTCAAGTTGGCTGTGGACGTTCACACCCCTCACCCCAGCCCAAATTGTGAGTAATTATAGTGAAACCACGAATGACACTTGGGGTGATAGTGGAATATGGCCAGTTCAATTTCCTGCTGTGGGGCAATATTGTTTAAATCGTACTCAAAAGGGAGGGGTCTGTGTGGGAGGAAGCAAGTGTCAATGGACACTTACAAACAAGTTGGTAAATGCAGATGAGGTATCTCCATATGGGCATGGCTTGATAGTGCCGGACGCAGTCGAGGGTTCAAAGGGTACTGGGCAAATAAAAATGAAACGTTAATTTTCCAACAATCTAGGGACCACGCTTACAAGCAAACCTGTGAATGGAAAAGCAGCGTTGGGGCCTGGTATTGCACCGGCCGGATGAATAATAACCCAACCGTCTTTTTTAGCCCTGTGGGCAACGATAAAACAATGTATTTCCAGTTCCCCGAGGATGCAGCGGGACCATTTGCCAATGGGGCCACAGCTAAAAGGGGCCATTATTGGATTTGTGGACATACTGCCTATAAACGACTGCCAGCACGTTGGTCAGGGGTCTGTTATGTGGGAATTATCTGGCCGTTATTCTTCCTTCTTCCACAAACGGGTGGCTCTCAGTTGGGGATAAGATTGTACGATAATCTGGAAGATGGAAGGATTGCCCGCCGCAAGCGAGCTGTTGAGGTGAACATAGGTGGAACACAAAAATGCGGGGAAAATGAGTGGCCTCTTGAAAGAATAATCCAACATTACGGGCCTGCCACCTGGAACCCCAATGAACTGATATCAGGGGCAAGGGAACCAATCTATAATTTGAACCGTATAATCCGATTACAAGCGGTTTTAGAAATTGTTACCAATAAAACTGCCAGTGCTATCGATCTTTTAACTCAACAGTCTCAACAAATGCGCACGGCAATCCTTCAACACCGTATGGTTTTAGATTATTTACTGGCTGAAGAAGGAGGGGTATGTGGGAAATTAAATGTTGTTTAGAAATAGACGATGTAGGCGAAGTAGTCCTCCAATTAACCAAAGACATTAGGAAAATAGCCCACGTCCCTGTCCAGGCCTGGAACGGTTGGAATGGTAATCTATGGTCCTGGCTGCCGGGGGCACCCTGGGTGAAACAGTTGCTGCTATATTTGCTATGTGCGTTTGCCACTTTAATGTTTTTACCCTGTGTAATACTGTGTTTTGTTCAGCTAATACGACATGTGGTATCTAATATGCAGTTTGTACATACCACCTCACCCGATGGCATAAAACAAATCTGTGCCATTCATCCGGGTAGAACCCACCACAATAACCATTGTTTAGACCTCAAAAAAAAAAAAAAAAAAAAATTGCATATTCCTACCCATGTCATACTCACCAGTTGTTCTGTACTTTTTATAATGGGGAACTACCTCGCCCAATGGATTTCTCAGGGTTGTTCTATAAAGTCGAACATTGTTAAACTTAGAAAGGTTAAGGAAAAAGAGTGTTTACATTGGACAATGTTCCTGTTTGTTTGCAATTGAGCACTCTCTTACCATGTCTCATGTCACCTTTCTCCTCCACACCTCCCCTTTTCTCTGCTTCTGTCCCTACCTCTGCTCTGTTCTCTCTCTCTCTCTCTCCCTTCCCACGTCTCCTACCACTGTGAAGACTGCAATGTCGAGCCACAGGGTGGTGTCGAGGATTGTTATAGAACCAGAATTGTCTCGACATTGCCATTCTACCGCCATCTTCTGGTTTCGACATCCAGCCCCCGACGAAACCACCACAGGATGCCCATGCAGAGACCAGGACACGAAAGGCGGGACCATGAACTGCACGCACGCCTGCACAGAGACCAGGGTGCGAAAGGCAGGGGCTGGGATGTGAAAGGCAGGGCCATGGACTGCACATACGCCTGCGCAGACACCAGAGCGCGAAAAGCGGAGGCCAGGACGCGAAAGGCGGGGCCACGAACTGCACGCACGCCTGCGCAGACACCAGGGCGCGAAAAGCAGAAGCGTAAACTGCATGTACGCAGACCCATTCTGCGCATGTGCATGGCCCTATAAAAGGACTGCGTGCGCCTTTTGAGGCTCTCTCTCTTCGCCCTCTGCTCCCTCTTTTTCTCTTCTCGTCCTACACCGTGCACCTCCTTGGAAGCTGCTCTTGCGGACACAGAGACTGGACTTTTGATTGACGGGACAACGCCGGACTCGGAGTGGCGGTAGCTAGTTCCCCTACGTGGCTCTTTTCTCACCCGCCTGAGCATGCTCTTTCTATTTTTCTCTCTTTTTCTCTCTCTCTTTTTTTTTTTTCCTTTTTTCCCCCCATCTCCCTACCCGGTCCTCACCCCTTCGTTCGCCAAAATCAAGTCAAAAGGTTGTACGGCATTTGACCTCGTTTGCATCTTAATCTCGTCCTTGGGATCGTATTGAAACCTCTCCTGACACTGGATCGGGACACCAGCTTAGGGTAAAAACAGACTTAGAAAGTGTCCAGATGATGTGTCCAGAAAGCCAAATCCTAATTACCTTTAACAGAGAATGCAACTGGGAGGGAAAGGGGAAGAAAGAAAAGGTGGAGAAAAGGAAAAGGGTAGGCACGCAACTGAAAAAGAAAGCTATCCTGAAGACCAGCTCAGCCCCCCTCGCTCTTTGATGCACACAGATGTCTGAGTTCTGATGTGAAACAGCCGAAAAACCCTGACAGGGCTCCTTTTCACTGTCCTCCTCCCTGGGTGCGTGCTGGGACCTCCTCGTTTCCCTGAAGTCCTCCCAGACTAACAGGGGGGAGCAAAGAACTGCATCTGCAGAAGCAAAGGGGCGGACGTGCCTCGGCTTTGGAGAGGCCCAAAGCCGCCCTGGGCCCCAGCAGCCCCTGGCGCCCCGGCATTTGCTTGGCCCCGAGGCCCCGCGGGGCCTGCCAGCACCGGGGACCCCCGGGGACAGAACCCAAGGACAGCGGTCAGCCCCTGTGGGCAGAGGGACCCGGCTCTGTCCTCCCTTCTGGCCGCAGGAGGATGCCCTGGGCCGCGCCAGCACAGGGCGCCTCTCCTCCTCAGCGCCCGGGGGCAGCGAGGCCTGAGGTAGGCCCTGGGTGCTGGGCTCAGCCTGGCCGCTGCCAGCGGCTCCCGGCACGCAGCTCCTCCTGCCCAAGGCGGTGGCTGCAGCACAGCCAGAGCCACCGTTTGGGAAAGCCTTGCCGGGGCCCAGCAAACCCCAGGCAGCTCCCCTCCGGCCCTGCCCCCGCCCCTGCCCCTCGCCCTGTCCCTCCCCTCCCTCCCTGCGCAGGCCCGGTCCCCCCAGCCGCGCCATTGGCCACGGCTGAGCCAATCAGCGGAGCTGGAGGCGGCCTGTCAGTCACAGCCGGGTGGGGCGGCGCTGGAGGGCGCCCAGGCCCAGGGGCCTGAGGAGAAAGGGGTGAGAGCTGGGCTGGGGGCAGCCGGGGCCCGGGGGGAGCAGGGCCAGGCCAGGGCCGGGGGAGCTGCAGGAGCAGGAGCAGGCATCTGCCAGTGCGGATGGGCCTGGGGGCAGGGGCCTGGAGGTCTCACCGCCCACGGGCCCCACCAGGGCCCAGTCGCCAGCCCTGGGCCCGAGGGCTCAGCCCCAGGGCCAGCCCCAGCAGCAGGGTGGGAGCGGTTCCTGCTGCTGCCCCGAGGGTCGCCAGCCCCAGCCCTGCCAGCTGGAGGTGGGTGTTTGATGTCCGCAGGCCAGGGGAAGGCAGAGTGGCCTCCTCTCTCCAGGCGGCTCCAGGCTTTGGAGCAGGCGTGCTGTGGTGGGGACAGGCCAGGGGCCTTTGCTGTCCCCTCCTGTGGGTCTGGTGCTGATGGACAGGCCCGTCTCTGCCGACAGCCTTTGATGAATGGGGATTTCCAGACACGGAGCTGTTTCTGCCTCCTGGTGGGAGCACGCGCCGGGGCGTTGTTGTCAGAGCAGCCGGTGGGAGCGCTCCGGGGTGGAGGCAGCTCCCTTGGCAGCTGCTTGTGCTACTGCCAACCGGTCCAAAAACTTTCTAACGCCAATTTGGCATCCCTTCTATGGGGACAAATTTGTTCCTGCAAATTGAAGCGTTTTCAAGGAGAGGCAGTAAGGGTCTTCCCTTCCGAATTGATCTGATTGTTAGACTGTTCGCAAGAGATGAGAGATACAGATTTACAGCCTCTCAGGCAAAGGAAGAAAATGGTCCTGGTTTTTGGTTATCTTGGTGAGAATTTAAAATACTGAGATGCTAGATAAAAGAAAGTTACTGTATCTGTCTCCTTACACACAGTTTATCTAACAGTCCCCTCATAAAGTGGATACTTGGAGAGAACTTGAAGAGGAAGAATCAGACTTGTGAAACCCAGGATAAATTGTTTAAGGCCAAGACAAGAGCAGACCAATTTATTTTTCACTGTTTCCTGTGGCTGATTCCTGCTCTGCACGCGTCGGTATCATCCTGGGTATCTTGATTCTTCTCATGCACCACAGAGGAAGCCAGGGCTCCCAGCTCAGGACCGTGGTTTTTCTGGGAGAGACCAAGTGCCCTCAAGGTTACCTGTTGCACTACAAAGTGTTGTACAGCCAGACGCACTTTTATGTTTCTAGATTTGAACTTGGTTGCAGTAATAGTAATAATAATAATAATAACAACAACAGCAACAACAATAATAATACTACTACAAAGAAGAAGCCAGGTTTTATTAGGTGGACTGATATGGCTAGGAAAAAAAAAGGCTAAAGTCCCAGATCCATAAGCTGTCCCAGTCTAATATATTCCTTCTCCTTACAAACCTTGCTGACTATATTCTTGGCAGTGGTGCAGTCTCACCAGGAGATTTGGAACGGATCTAAAGAGTTGTCATGCTTTTTTAAGTAAATTGGGCACAGACAGGTTGTCCCCTAGCACCTAGGTTTGTGACAGCTCCTGGCCATTCCTGGAGGCTGTAACACACAGGCAATGCCCCTCTGGCAGTGCCTGATGAGGTGGTGGGATGCCCAGACAGCCAAGGAGTGACCTACGCTGGAGAGGAATATGCTGGGAAACAGAGGTGAGATCAGCCTCATGGATAACGCTGGCAGTGCAATGGTAGGGCCAGCACTGGAGAAAAGTGTCAAGGGGGCTGATGAACTTCAGGGCTGTGACAACACTGAGCCCCGCAGCCGGGTTTGCAGGGGGGGATTTCAGCAATAGACGTGCCTCATTATTAGGAGTAACCCCTGTGGTCTGCTCTGAGGGGAGAGGGGTGCAGTTCATTTCCACTGTGAGGATGCTAAAAGCAGCATTTGTAATGGATGCATGTCCAAATGGTACTTAAAAATATGTTTGGCGGGGTCAAGGGTGCTCTGTGCGGGGCATGGATAACAAGGAGTGAGCAGCGGGAGCTGCAGCGGGAGCTGCGGCGGGACCTGTGTGGGAGTGGGTGAGGTGCTGCCGGGGTCAGAGACGGTTCCAACCAGCTCCAACAGAGGTGTGAGCAGCCATCGCCTGCCAAAGCTCCAGCAGTCAGGGGAGCCCGCAGCTCCCCGCTGCAGACACTTTGGGTAGGAGAGGCAGGAAGAAGCAGGGAAGGGTAGATGGAAGCCCCTAAGCACTTACAGCCCAGTGTGGCCATGTGGGGACATGGCAGGGGTGAGCCCCAGCCTGGGAAACCCCTCCTGGACAGGAGAGAGTGAGATGGGGGCAGCTCCCTGAAGCCCCTGCCCACTGTGGAGCCCCTCTGGCAGGGTCTGGGCGGGTGGGGAGAGGGGACGGGTGTGTGCAGCCCCTCTGTGACACGGTCTGGGGTCACAGTGGGGCAGCCCCGCATCACAGTGGTGACAGCCCCCCTTTCCCCATCGTGACCAGCATCCGCCCCACAAACTGCCGAGGGGACTCCAGGCGCTGGGGGCTGCTTGTGCCACTGCTCTGCTCCAGACGAGCTGCTCTGCAGTGAGGAGGAGAAGGCAGAGGCAGGCGGCACAACAGCACTGGGATCAGTGAAGGGCGGAGGAGGAGGAGGAGAGCAGAGAGGAGAAGGAGGCTTTTTGCAGGAAGCAAGAGAGCCATCGGCCAGCCACCTGCTGCAGTTGTTGACCTGGAGCAAAGGTGGAACTAAGATGGCAAAGGACCTCTTCTTGCAGCCTGGCTTGTTTCCAACAACTGAGAAGCTCAGGAGTTCTGGTAAGGCCTTCAGACCCAATTTCATGAGTGTTGTCGGGTCAAGGCCATCTCTGAAAACAGGTGTGGAAACACTGAGGGCTGTGGGGGTGGCTGCTCAGGACTGGTGACTGCAAGGCGGGACCTACTTGACCATCCCTAAGGGCTGAGGGGCTGACTTGGCAGCCAGGGCTCCTGTTTCTCTTCCCGATGCAGCCCGTGCCTTCCTGGGCCACCCCAGGCAGAAGTCCCTGGCCCTGAAGGGCTGCTCCTTGCCTGGCGGTGGGCATTGCCCAGCCGGAGCTCAGGTCTGAATGGAAGAGCTGAAGGTGCCCATGGGCCGTGCGGAGTAGGTGTGTTTGGAGCTGCGACACAGGGAGACTGGCCCCTGCTGGGGAGCCACCAGGGCCTGCCCTGAGCCTCTGAACTTTTCGTGGAGCACAGCACTGTGCCCTCACTGGCGTGGCAATCCACTGCCGGTTTCCTGTGGGAGTGGGTCACACCCTGGAGAGCTGCACCTCTTGCAGGCAGGCTGAGGTGTCCTTTGGCTCTTGCCGGGCTCTAGAGAGACCATCTGAAATGCTTGTGTTAGAAATGCATTGGTCCTTGGACAGGAGCAGGCTGAATGGTTTTGAGGTTGCCACCTCAGAGCATGACATGTCTTTCCCTTGTTTTTCCAGAGTTCACTAAGATTTGGGCCAGCGCATCATGGTACCTCAGCCAACAGCTGGCTCTCCACCAGGTGGGAGTTACCTCCTTCTCCTCCCCTCACATCCTGACGAAGGCTGATGAAGTCCTGACAACCCTTTGCCATGGAGTGCCATTGTTCTTCCCCTCCTTTAAAAGCATGACACTGCAATGCACAGGTGTGCAACGGACCAGCTCCTCTGTGCCTTCAGATGTACCATAAGGTCCAGGCGTAGTGTGAGAAAAAGGGTTGGACTTTTTCTGAGGCTTCTGGAGTCCCCACAGTCAGATCTGCATGACAAAACTTGGGACACTTGATGGTTTATTCCAAGTGTGGGACTGCACCCCCCGCCTTGCCTTTTATCTTAATGAGCCAAAGGATGTTTGTCAGCTTTTTCTGACCTGTCTGTTTCTTCATGGGTGAAGGGGAGTGAGAGGCAAAAGTGCAGACCCTGTTTGTCTTCTCCCAAGGTTTCCAAGGAGCCCGTCTTGCTCCTTTGTAGGAGGCAGGGCCTGGGCAGGGCACTAAGCACCATCACCATTCTCTGACAAGTCATTCGTCTGTCCCTCCAAGACTTCTTCTGATCCACCATCTCTGTTTCAGGCTGTCCGCATTCCTGGACTTGGGACTTTTGCAGTTGTCAGAGAGCGAGTAGCCAGCAAGGAGCAGGATCTGGTGGTTGTGGAGAGACCCGTGTTTCATCTTGCAAAGGCTATTGCGCAGGATCATCACCTCCGATATGGTTACATAGACATTCTTGGTAAGCAGACAGACTGAAAGCGGTGCTTGCCCTTGAGCAGAGTGGGGAGGTGTGCTCTGGTGTCCAGAGGTGACTGAGCGGAGTACCAAACTCCCGCCGCAGTCCTCAGAACAGCTTCAGCATGACAAAACCAGCCTGCTCGGAAAAAAAGGACCCTGCCTACCTACTCATTTTAAATAATCACCAGAGGACAATCCAGCCTAACAGCACACTCTCTTTGACCTGCTTCAACAACAGGTTCCCTTCCAGTTTTATTGGTGCTGTGTCTTCTCGTTACCCGGTGTTTCAACTCTCGCTCCCTCTTTCTGCACACTAGACCTCGTGCAGGCAAAGGCCAGGACTCTTCCCGGCTCTCACAGCCTCTTTGCAAGGGGGAAAAGTGGGGGAAACCCAGCGGGGAAAGACGGTTCGTTCCAAACCCCAGTGACCACGATGCCTGTGCTTTCTAGTCACTGCTGCCATCGCAGCAGCTGCCGTAGGACCCTGGGGGGCACCAAGAGCTTGGGTCTGTGTTTGCGGTGCCTTTCTCTCTAATGACAAAGAGGGCCCCGAGGGTGGGCATGGCTCCAATGGCCTGGCACCCTCCAGTTTACTGTGGGACCTGGCGCCTATCTCCCACCTTGTCCTGCAGCCATGGCTCTTCTTCCTGCCAAGTGCCTCTTGGGCGCTTTCTTTCCCTTTCCATATCAGAGAAAGGATAGCCGTCTGCTCCACGCCTCACTTTCCCCTTGTAACAGGAAGGGACGACCCGAGCTTCTCTTCAGAGGTGCTGTACCAGCTAGACAACTCAGTAGCAATATATTGCCTGAGCGCCTGGAAGCTGCAGACCTTTGGTTGTAGCCTGCTTAGCAGCTCTGCAAGTTCACATGTTCCTCTTATTTTTCAGGTCATCAACATTTTGAGCAGCTGCCGTATGCTCGCATAGCCTCGGACAACGCTGTCTCTGAGAGCACGGTGCAGCTTTGCATGGAAAGGACCATGCGTCTTTTCCGTGTCTGCCTAGAGAACAGGAAGAACGTTGCCCTCGTTTGGAGGGACATGGGCATGCTGATCACCCAGGGAAGAGATGTAAAAATGAGTTTTTACACCGACTTTTTGAAAAGGCTGAATGGGACTGACAAGGCGTTGCAAGCTGTTCTCGAGGTAGGATTTTCATTTTCACAGCGCCACTCCCGCTTCTTCTGCAACGCGTTCTGGGGCTGGGGGGCTGCTTTCTGCTGGCCTGCCGTGCCTTGTTCAGCCACTCGGGCTCCTCGTGGCCTACAGTGCAGCAGGCTCTCTGTAGAGCACTTCCCTTGCATGCAACAGTCTGGCTTTGCAAGAGGTACCCGCAGAGGGGCCTCGCTTTGTGACAAAAGGCCAGCACTGGTGGTGGGGAGCGCTGCTTGCCCCGCTCTTGGGGTAGGGAGCAGAGGCAGAGGCAGCACAAGGCTTGCTGAGGCCCGAGCCCTTTGGCTGCTCTGTCTCTTTGCTTGTGATGGTCTAAGGTGGACTGAGCAGCCAGCCCTTCCCAGCATCCCCACCTCCCATCATCTGTCTCCATCCTTGTTGCAGATGCCAGAGATGAGGGACTCGGTCATCTCACGCCATGACACTGCTGCTGCCCAGACCTCTTCTGGACGTGTTATCGTCCTCCCATGGTATGTTTGCTCCTGCAGCCCTCGGCTGAGCAAGCGAGCAGCTTCTCAGCTCGTGCTTGGGAGGGCTGCCTTGCCAGGCGCTGAGAACTGTACTCGTGATGGCACTGAGGAGTGTTTCAGAGGCCTTGTTGGCAGCAAGCAACTCCCTGCTTGCTCTTGTTCAGTTTGACTTTGTTTGGAGGGACAAGGGACAGCAACAATGCTTTATGCGTCTGTCCTACTGTGGACCTAGAGGGGCATTTAGGCAACATTTTCCACCAGGTTTCTCCTGCTCGTTTTCTTTCCTGTGCGTGAGACTGCCTTTTGCTTGGGGCCAAGGGGTAGAGGGGTGGTTTCTTGTCCAAACAGGAGCTTGCATCTGGTGGGGTTCTGCAGGGCTCTGTCTCGTGCCAACATTGCTGTGCAGTGCCATCGACGACTGAGGGGAGGGAGGTGAATCCTTATAGCTGCAAAGGCATTAATCTGCGAGGCGCAGCAAAAAACTTAGAGAACAAGCTCAGAATTCAAAAGGGTGCTGGATCATCAGAGCACTAGAGATCAGTCTGCTCTCCACGGGCACTATGAGTGAGAGAGGAATCATTTTCCCCAGAAGCAGCAAGGGCGTTTTGTGGGAGGACGACCGTTCTGACGGGAAGGACGGAAGGCCACTGGCACAGGCTGATGGGGTCTGGCCTGCCCCTCCAGGCACTGGAGTTCCTACTCCGGTCCTCCGGGATGGGCTGCCTTGGGAAACAATGCGGTGTCCTTTCTTCAGCCTGGTGCCTTCTTCCTCTTTCCAGGTACAAGCTTGAGACTGTGCCTAAAACGGCAACAGTGAAGGCAGACCTGACAGGACATAGGAAGGCTGCCCCAGAGCGGGGCTGGGGAAAAGGTGATGGCACTGGAAAGAAAGGTAAGGGACCAGCGGGATGCTGGCAGGGGCTGTAGGTTTTCCTTGCTCCGTGTCTGGAGGGGATTAGAGCTGAGGTTACCCCAGGATGCCTGGAAGAGGGAGAGGCACCTCCTGTGACTCGCTGTACCCATTATGGTAAAGCTGCAGTGAGCCATTGTGGAACAAGGTCTCAGGACAGCCCTGCACCACAAACGGCCACTGGGACTGCTAAAGGACACCTTCCCAGTGGCCTCCACTCCTCAGCCTGTGCTCCAAACAGTGCAAAGCTCTAACGCTGCTGCGTCTCCTTTCCATCGTATTCTCAGATATTTCCGAAGCAATGCCTTTGGTGTGAACCTGCCCCAGCAGCAAATCTGTGCGCCTGGGACCAACGCAGAAACCCAAAAGCCGGCTGCTCTTGTGCTAAATGATTGCCCTCCCCAGAATGACTCTTGGAGACCACCAGCATCTCCCAGGGAGCCCCCCCATCTCAGCACACGGATGAGAGAAAGCCGTCAAAACAGTTTTCCCCAGGGAATAATGGTGCACTGTAGGCATGAGGAGCTGGACAAAACAACAGTGTCGGAAGAGGCCTGAGACCTCCCAGGAAACATGGCTTTCATCCAAAGGGATGAAAAGGACCACTTTGATCAGTGTTAGCACAGGCTTGAGCAGACCTGCCCGTCACTCTTGTTGGAACCGGGACACAACAGGCACCCAGCTCCCAGAACAACACCGAGATGCTGTTCTAAGGAATCGTCTCATTTCCTGTTTCTAGAGGATCTTGCTGAGAAGCGTCTCCTCTGTCGAGCAAGGCTTTCTCCAAAGCGGTTACCTGCCATGACTGTAAAGCCAGAGGAGGGTGAGAAAGCTGACGGGAGTGAGCCTCGTGCTAGGTGAGACACAGGCATAAATGTGCAATGATGCAAAGATGACCGCGTGCTCTCGTCTCTGTGGGAGCGAGATGTTTCTCCTGGACACAGAGGCTAGATGAACTCAAAGTGTGGTTATCCATGTCCCACTAACGAATGGTTTCTTGGTGCATGGCAAGCATCTTGGAGCTTCTTGGGAGACTCTGCTGGCAGCGTCATTTCTTTCTTTGCTCCTGCTGTGCAGATGTGCTAACTAACTGCAAATGCTCATTCCAGGAGCGGAAGGTCTTTTTGGCTTTCCCTTCAGATTGAAACGACCCCGACCTTTCTGTTTGCTGAGGACAGAGTTCTGCAGTTAGTTACTGCAGAGGATTCCTCTGATTAACCAGAAGCCTCTTCTGTGCTAAAGCCTGCCTTATGGCCTGCAAAAGAGAAGGGCCGAAGAGAGCTCAGTGGCAGGCCTGCTTTTCGCATGGGGTCATGTCCTCGTCCTTTTGACACTGCGTCCCCAGCACCCAACCTGCTCGTAGAGCCCGTGAGCACTCTGTATTTCAGACCACTGAGCAGACTTCAGTGCACTGACCCGGAAGGTGTAGCGGTATCTCCGGGCATAGGACCCTGTTCCTTTCATTGCTGCAGCAAGAGAGGGCCTAGACTGGGGCATCCTGAGTTTTAGTGGGGCTGTTGGGCACATCTGAGTCTGAAGCTTGGGGTCTTCTCTGTCTCTGTGCACTTGATCAGAAGGAGGCAAGCAGAGCACATTCTGCTGCAGAAGCAGGTGCGCCACTTGGAAGCACAAGACGCAGAACCAGCTCCTCCTGCCCTCCTGCCAACGCACCCTGTTGTGTCTTTGCAGGCAGCTACCGGCCATCCAGGGGAGCTCCTTGAAGGCAAAGGAGGAGAAAGAGAAACTAATTCCTCTGGTTGAAGTAGACTTCATTGCCAGAGCTATTGAGAGGAGAGAAAAGGTACCTGACAGAGGCTGCTGCAGTGAGCGTGTCATAGGGGACTGTAGAGAAGCGTTGCTCCGTGCACGCTGATTCTCACAAGATTCGTCACTGTGTGTTCACGGGGCCACTGACTAGTTGCTTTGGTGCTTCCTTGAAGAGAGGCAGGTTACTCTGCCCTTTGAGAATAGCCTTTTCACTTCCATTGGCCTCATGAAGCACACCCAAAGACCTTACTTGTGGATGTTTCTGTCGGCAACGTGACTGCAAGGCTTGTCAGGGATAGCCAGCTGCCAGGTGGTTTTTAGCCTGGTGGTCACTTAGCTGCCTGCTCTCTACAGGCAGGCTCTTTGTTGGAGCCTACAGGAACCTGGGAGCAAAGCAGCGTGGACAGAAAGGCAGAAGAGAAGGGGCAGAAGGGAGGGTAGGAATGAAACCAGCTCAGCCCTAAGCAGGGGAGACTAATGCTGCCTGCTGTTGCATTTTGGTTGCCCTCCAGAATAAACACTCCAAGAGGAAGGAGAAGCTTCCAGAACACCTCCAGAAATACTTGGATGAACGGAAAAAGAGTAAAACAGAGCTGGCGGAAGAGAAACAGAGGAAACGGCATACCCCACCAGCAATCAAAGGGAAGGCTAAGAGAGAAAAGGGGACACCCAGAGCAAAAGCTAAGAGACGAGAGTCGCAGAGGAGCCAGGTACTCTGAATTCCTGCAGAAAAAGAGCACTTTCTCCTCCAGGGGGGCTGAGATTGCAAGGTGCCTCTAGCACCCAAGCCGTCATAGCAGCGTTGCTGCAGCCGATCTGGGCGGGTGACTGCTGCCTTTCCTGAGCAAGAGGGGTGACAGGGAGTTGTCGTGAAACCCTGGTGCCACTCAGGGGCATGCTGAGGTCCTTCTCCTGGTTTTCCCTGTCCCGCTAGGGTTTGTGCCAGAAGTGGTTTGGGGGTGTGCATGCTGGGAAGCAGCACCCTCTGGGTGCAGGGCTGTTGTAGAAGAGTCTCTTCCTGTGCAGGAATCCGGTTCCTCTGTGCAATCATCAGTCAGCGTCCCGACTAGCACGGAGTCAGGGGAGTCCAGCCCCGACCTCCTGGAGATGATGATGAAGGAGTGGGAAGAGGCCAGAGAAGAGGCTGGGGCCGAAGAAGAGGAAGACACTGTCCCTCCTAAGCGGTAAGAGTGCGCCAGCTCCAGCCAAGGCCTGGGGCAGTGGGGTGGTGGTGAGCCACCGGTGGTGGGTCAAGGAAGCCAAGCCCTGAGCCATGGGGCCGCATGGAGCGCTCGGGGATTTCTCCAGCCACGGGCATGAGCTGGGTTAGAAAGCAATGGCAGGGGCCAAAGCAGGTGCTTGAAACTCATCCTGCCCCAAAGGGGCTGTGGGGCCAAATGGGGCCACGTATGTGTGGGGCTGGATGTGGGAAGAGGCAGGAGGGTCACAGCTGCAGGGTCAGAGAGACTTTGTCCTTGCTGGTGCAGGAGCCTTTCCCCACGGACACACCAGGCCCTGCAGGAGGTGGTGACGTGCATCCTGGGGCAGGTTGCCCGCAAGCGCAGGGGGCAGAGAGACGATGAGATGGATCTGCAGGACAAGCTCCAGTGGTAAATCTCTCCAGACACGGGCAGTGCTTCCTCTCCCGCAGTGCCCTTCCTCCCGCTCCCCGCAGCACCGGGGGAGAGAGGCGCTTTCCTGGCACCGGCCTCTCAGCAGAGCCACCTTCTGCGGGCGTGGCCGGCACCCAGCTTGGGAGCCCCCACTGCAGAGCAGTCTCCCTGTGCTGACACCACCTCCTCCCGCCGTGTGTCTGCAGTGAGCTGGCAGTGCTGCAGTGGCATCGGTCGGGGAAAGAGGCAGGCAGCAGCCACCAACTGCGGGAAGCTGGACCCCAACCCGCACCCCCTGCTAGGCCAGGGAAGAGGAGGGCAGGACCGGTATGTGGCGTGGGCTCCTGGACTGTGTCGTATCCACCTGTAGAAAAGCACAGTTATACGGATGTGACGTCTTACAAGACCCCTCACCATGTGCTTAGCTGAAGGCTGAAGCACTTCTCCCAAGGCTTTCTGGAGAGGCAACAGGTTGTTCTGTCCATTTAGAAGACAGCCTTCACTTCTGTCATCTCCAGAAACACCCAAAGACTTGATGTGGTGGTGTTTGTAATGGCAATGGCAGCGCCAGGCTTGTCTGGGAGAGCAAGCAGCTGGGTTGCTTTCAGCCCCACGGTTGCTTGGCTCAGGGCTCATTGCAGAAGGGCTCTGCAGTGGGGCCTGTGAGAACTGCAAGCAAAGCAGGGCTGATGGAGAGGCTGAAAAGAAAGGGCAGGAGGGAGAGGGAGAGCTAAAATCCCCCCAGACCTCTGTCGGGGAGAATAACGCTGCCTGCTGCTGCATTGCCATGGCCCTGCAGGCACAGCCCCACGTGTGCACGGAGGAGGAAGGAGGCAAGCTGTGGGACTCCTTGCGCAAGAAGTGCCAGCAGAAGGCAAGGGCAAAAGTGGACCCCCCGAAGGCCTGGAAAGAAGAGCAAGAGCAGGTACTGCAGGTAGTGAAAACCACTTAGGAAAAGAGCATTTTTCTGCTGCCGGGGAGCCAAGGTGGGAAGGTCCCTAAGCCCTAGGAGCGTGGGGGCTGACTGTTCTGTGTGGGGCTGTACCAGGTGGAGGCACCTTCCCTGCTGCCCAGCGCCACCTCTTGTGCTCACCCCTCTCTCGCTGTGCAGGGCTCCTGCATTTGCGGCACTCCAGAGTGGTGGGGAGAGGGCAGAAAAGAGCCCTCCGTGGAGGACGAGGACAGCCCAGAGGACGAGTTGAGTCTTTACCTTTCGGAGTCCTCATCTCTGAAAAGGTGAGTGTGGGCCAGCTTCAGGCCAGACGTGGGCCAGCTGGGGGCTGGTGACTGAGCTGTGGGGGCGGGGAGCAAATCCCAGCGCCACGGGACTGGACATGCACAGCATCCTCTCCTTTCTCATGCCATGGCAATGGTACAGGTCAGTCCCCAATGCCAGGTGCCTCTCTGCAGCCCCAGGCACAGCCGGCACTGAGGGGGCTGTGGGGTTGAATGGGACCGTGGGGGTGGGAGCGACTGGGAGAGGGGAGAGGCAGGAGGATCTCAGTTGAGATGTGAGACTTTGTCCTTGCTGCAGTAGAAGCCTTTCTCCACGGACCCACTGGGCTTTGCGAGGAGCAGCGACCCGCCTCCTCGAGAAGATAGAGAGAAGAGCCCATTGCTGTGGTGGCGAGGAGGAGTCCCTCAGGTAAGGATCTCCAAACATGCGTGGTGTTTGCTGCTGCCCAGCAGTGCCCTTCCTTCCTTCGACTCCCCGCAGCCCCTGGGCAAAGAGGGTCTTTTCCTGATGGCCCTCGTGGCTTGGAGAGCGGCAGGCTGGTATTGCATTGCAGGGACCTTGAGTCTGCTCTCTCCAGACAGAAGCAGATCCCACCACATGTGTCCTGACTAGACTTGTAGTGGTGCTCTGCACCTCTCTTTTTTTGTATTCAACTCCTCAGCGTCGGGGAGCAGATCTAGTCCACATCGGCAAGTGCCAGGAGAGCCTCTCGGGCACAGAGGCTCCCGAGAGAGATGTCCAGCAAGAGCCTCCTCCAGCATGCCGAGAGCCAGTGCCAACCAGCCAGGCTGTTAACACCAACGCTTCCTTCTCTTCAGTAAAGCCCCGTCCGCAAACAACTGGGTCTGACACTGTGGGTCTTTCCTCGGTGGCTGTGAAATCTGTACTTGGCAGTGGGTGAGCTTTGGTGGGGCAGGGAAAGGCCGCTGCAGGCAAGAGGGCTGGAGCTTCAGTCCTGCTCCAAGGGCAGCCCTCTCCCAAGGCTTTGCTGTACCTGCTGGGCTGCAGCCCTGCTCTCTGTGGCCCGTGCACCTCCTGGTCCCTGGCACTGTGCCCTGCCGCAGCTGCACATCCCTGCTGAGGAGGGGATTTTCCCCAGGGGAAGAGAAGAGGGGAGGAGGAGGATGCGGAGGAGGAGGAAGAGTAGTGCTGGGTACCCGGTGGAGCAGAGCTGCAGGGGGAAGCATGCGGGGGCTCGCACAGCCAGGGCACTGCGGGGCACCCAGGCCAGCACTGTCAGGGGTACCCAGAGCTGTGCAGGCACCACCGTGTGCCGCAGGGCCAATGAAACCCCAGGCAGGAACGGTGCCTGGGGAGAGGGAAGTTATGGGGGGCAGCTTTTCAGTTGGGTAGCTTGACTGCCAAAGCTCTGCTGGGGCTCCTGAGCCTTTTGTTCGACACGTCCTGGTTAGAAGGGCAGGGAGGAGCTGAGGTGAGATGGGGACACCTCCAAAAACTCCTCTCCAGACACCTGGGTTGGCGTAATGCATGCAAGAGGGGGCCTGAGAGCGGGCCGTGCAGTAGGAGGGAAGGAAGCCCGAAACTGCTGGGCACCCACAGTGCTGAAACCTCTCCCGACACTGGATCGGGACACCAGCTTAGGGTAAAAACAGACTTAGAAAGTGTCCAGATGATGTGTCCAGAAAGCCAAATCCTAATTACCTTTAACAGAGAATGCAACTGGGAGGGAAAGGGGAAGAAAGAAAAGGTGGAGAAAAGGAAAAGGGTAGGCACGCAACTGAAAAAGAAAGCTATCCTGAAGACCAGCTCAGCCCCCCTCGCTCTTTGATGCACACAGATGTCTGAGTTCTGATGTGAAACAGCCGAAAAACCCTGACAGGGCTCCTTTTCACTGTCCTCCTCCCTGGGTGCGTGCTGGGACCTCCTCGTTTCCCTGAAGTCCTCCCAGACTAACAGGGGGGAGCAAAGAACTGCATCTGCAGAAGCAAAGGGGCGGACGTGCCTCGGCTTTGGAGAGGCCCAAAGCCGCCCTGGGCCCCAGCAGCCCCTGGCGCCCCGGCATTTGCTTGGCCCCGAGGCCCCGCGGGGCCTGCCAGCACCGGGGACCCCCGGGGACAGAACCCAAGGACAGCGGTCAGCCCCTGTGGGCAGAGGGACCCGGCTCTGTCCTCCCTTCTGGCCGCAGGAGGATGCCCTGGGCCGCGCCAGCACAGGGCGCCTCTCCTCCTCAGCGCCCGGGGGCAGCGAGGCCTGAGGTAGGCCCTGGGTGCTGGGCTCAGCCTGGCCGCTGCCAGCGGCTCCCGGCACGCAGCTCCCCCTGCCCAAGGCGGTGGCTGCAGCACAGCCAGAGCCACCGTTTGGGAAAGCCTTGCCGGGGCCCAGCAAACCCCAGGCAGCTCCCCTCCGGCCCTGCCCCCGCCCCTGCCCCTCGCCCTGTCCCTCCCCTCCCTCCCTGCGCAGGCCCGGTCCCCCCAGCCGCGCCATTGGCCACGGCTGAGCCAATCAGCGGAGCTGGAGGCGGCCTGTCAGTCACAGCCGGGTGGGGCGGCGCTGGAGGGCGCCCAGGCCCAGGGGCCTGAGGAGAAAGGGGTGAGAGCTGGGCTGGGGGCAGCCGGGGCCCGGGGGGAGCAGGGCCAGGCCAGGGCCGGGGGAGCTGCAGGAGCAGGAGCAGGCATCTGCCAGTGCGGATGGGCCTGGGGGCAGGGGCCTGGAGGTCTCACCGCCCACGGGCCCCACCAGGGCCCAGTCGCCAGCCCTGGGCCCGAGGGCTCAGCCCCAGGGCCAGCCCCAGCAGCAGGGTGGGAGCGGTTCCTGCTGCTGCCCCGAGGGTCGCCAGCCCCAGCCCTGCCAGCTGGAGGTGGGTGTTTGATGTCCGCAGGCCAGGGGAAGGCAGAGTGGCCTCCTCTCTCCAGGCGGCTCCAGGCTTTGGAGCAGGCGTGCTGTGGTGGGGACAGGCCAGGGGCCTTTGCTGTCCCCTCCTGTGGGTCTGGTGCTGATGGACAGGCCCGTCTCTGCCGACAGCCTTTGATGAATGGGGATTTCCAGACACGGAGCTGTTTCTGCCTCCTGGTGGGAGCACGCGCCGGGGCGTTGTTGTCAGAGCAGCCGGTGGGAGCGCTCCGGGGTGGAGGCAGCTCCCTTGGCAGCTGCTTGTGCTACTGCCAACCGGTCCAAAAACTTTCTAACGCCAATTTGGCATCCCTTCTATGGGGACAAATTTGTTCCTGCAAATTGAAGCGTTTTCAAGGAGAGGCAGTAAGGGTCTTCCCTTCCGAATTGATCTGATTGTTAGACTGTTCGCAAGAGATGAGAGATACAGATTTACAGCCTCTCAGGCAAAGGAAGAAAATGGTCCTGGTTTTTGGTTATCTTGGTGAGAATTTAAAATACTGAGATGCTAGATAAAAGAAAGTTACTGTATCTGTCTCCTTACACACAGTTTATCTAACAGTCCCCTCATAAAGTGGATACTTGGAGAGAACTTGAAGAGGAAGAATCAGACTTGTGAAACCCAGGATAAATTGTTTAAGGCCAAGACAAGAGCAGACCAATTTATTTTTCACTGTTTCCTGTGGCTGATTCCTGCTCTGCACGCGTCGGTATCATCCTGGGTATCTTGATTCTTCTCATGCACCACAGAGGAAGCCAGGGCTCCCAGCTCAGGACCGTGGTTTTTCTGGGAGAGACCAAGTGCCCTCAAGGTTACCTGTTGCACTACAAAGTGTTGTACAGCCAGACGCACTTTTATGTTTCTAGATTTGAACTTGGTTGCAGTAATAATAATAATAATAATAATAATAATAACAACAACAGCAACAACAATAATAATACTACTACAAAGAAGAAGCCAGGTTTTATTAGGTGGACTGATATGGCTAGGAAAAAAAAAGGCTAAAGTCCCAGATCCATAAGCTGTCCCAGTCTAATATATTCCTTCTCCTTACAAACCTTGCTGACTATATTCTTGGCAGTGGTGCAGTCTCACCAGGAGATTTGGAACGGATCTAAAGAGTTGTCATGCTTTTTTAAGTAAATTGGGCACAGACAGGTTGTCCCCTAGCACCTAGGTTTGTGACAGCTCCTGGCCATTCCTGGAGGCTGTAACACACAGGCAATGCCCCTCTGGCAGTGCCTGATGAGGTGGTGGGATGCCCAGACAGCCAAGGAGTGACCTACGCTGGAGAGGAATATGCTGGGAAACAGAGGTGAGATCAGCCTCATGGATAACGCTGGCAGTGCAATGGTAGGGCCAGCACTGGAGAAAAGTGTCAAGGGGGCTGATGAACTTCAGGGCTGTGACAACACTGAGCCCCGCAGCCGGGTTTGCAGGGGGGGATTTCAGCAATAGACGTGCCTCATTATTAGGAGTAACCCCTGTGGTCTGCTCTGAGGGGAGAGGGGTGCAGTTCATTTCCACTGTGAGGATGCTAAAAGCAGCATTTGTAATGGATGCATGTCCAAATGGTACTTAAAAATATGTTTGGCGGGGTCAAGGGTGCTCTGTGCGGGGCATGGATAACAAGGAGTGAGCAGCGGGAGCTGCAGCGGGAGCTGCGGCGGGACCTGTGTGGGAGTGGGTGAGGTGCTGCCGGGGTCAGAGACGGTTCCAACCAGCTCCAACAGAGGTGTGAGCAGCCATCGCCTGCCAAAGCTCCAGCAGTCAGGGGAGCCCGCAGCTCCCCGCTGCAGACACTTTGGGTAGGAGAGGCAGGAAGAAGCAGGGAAGGGTAGATGGAAGCCCCTAAGCACTTACAGCCCAGTGTGGCCATGTGGGGACATGGCAGGGGTGAGCCCCAGCCTGGGAAACCCCTCCTGGACAGGAGAGAGTGAGATGGGGGCAGCTCCCTGAAGCCCCTGCCCACTGTGGAGCCCCTCTGGCAGGGTCTGGGCGGGTGGGGAGAGGGGACGGGTGTGTGCAGCCCCTCTGTGACACGGTCTGGGGTCACAGTGGGGCAGCCCCGCATCACAGTGGTGACAGCCCCCCTTTCCCCATCGTGACCAGCATCCGCCCCACAAACTGCCGAGGGGACTCCAGGCGCTGGGGGCTGCTTGTGCCACTGCTCTGCTCCAGACGAGCTGCTCTGCAGTGAGGAGGAGAAGGCAGAGGCAGGCGGCACAACAGCACTGGGATCAGTGAAGGGCGGAGGAGGAGGAGGAGAGCAGAGAGGAGAAGGAGGCTTTTTGCAGGAAGCAAGAGAGCCATCGGCCAGCCACCTGCTGCAGTTGTTGACCTGGAGCAAAGGTGGAACTAAGATGGCAAAGGACCTCTTCTTGCAGCCTGGCTTGTTTCCAACAACTGAGAAGCTCAGGAGTTCTGGTAAGGCCTTCAGACCCAATTTCATGAGTGTTGTCGGGTCAAGGCCATCTCTGAAAACAGGTGTGGAAACACTGAGGGCTGTGGGGGTGGCTGCTCAGGACTGGTGACTGCAAGGCGGGACCTACTTGACCATCCCTAAGGGCTGAGGGGCTGACTTGGCAGCCAGGGCTCCTGTTTCTCTTCCCGATGCAGCCCGTGCCTTCCTGGGCCACCCCAGGCAGAAGTCCCTGGCCCTGAAGGGCTGCTCCTTGCCTGGCGGTGGGCATTGCCCAGCCGGAGCTCAGGTCTGAATGGAAGAGCTGAAGGTGCCCATGGGCCGTGCGGAGTAGGTGTGTTTGGAGCTGCGACACAGGGAGACTGGCCCCTGCTGGGGAGCCACCAGGGCCTGCCCTGAGCCTCTGAACTTTTCGTGGAGCACAGCACTGTGCCCTCACTGGCGTGGCAATCCACTGCCGGTTTCCTGTGGGAGTGGGTCACACCCTGGAGAGCTGCACCTCTTGCAGGCAGGCTGAGGTGTCCTTTGGCTCTTGCCGGGCTCTAGAGAGACCATCTGAAATGCTTGTGTTAGAAATGCATTGGTCCTTGGACAGGAGCAGGCTGAATGGTTTTGAGGTTGCCACCTCAGAGCATGACATGTCTTTCCCTTGTTTTTCCAGAGTTCACTAAGATTTGGGCCAGCGCATCATGGTACCTCAGCCAACAGCTGGCTCTCCACCAGGTGGGAGTTACCTCCTTCTCCTCCCCTCACATCCTGACGAAGGCTGATGAAGTCCTGACAACCCTTTGCCATGGAGTGCCATTGTTCTTCCCCTCCTTTAAAAGCATGACACTGCAATGCACAGGTGTGCAACGGACCAGCTCCTCTGTGCCTTCAGATGTACCATAAGGTCCAGGCGTAGTGTGAGAAAAAGGGTTGGACTTTTTCTGAGGCTTCTGGAGTCCCCACAGTCAGATCTGCATGACAAAACTTGGGACACTTGATGGTTTATTCCAAGTGTGGGACTGCACCCCCCGCCTTGCCTTTTATCTTAATGAGCCAAAGGATGTTTGTCAGCTTTTTCTGACCTGTCTGTTTCTTCATGGGTGAAGGGGAGTGAGAGGCAAAAGTGCAGACCCTGTTTGTCTTCTCCCAAGGTTTCCAAGGAGCCCGTCTTGCTCCTTTGTAGGAGGCAGGGCCTGGGCAGGGCACTAAGCACCATCACCATTCTCTGACAAGTCATTCGTCTGTCCCTCCAAGACTTCTTCTGATCCACCATCTCTGTTTCAGGCTGTCCGCATTCCTGGACTTGGGACTTTTGCAGTTGTCAGAGAGCGAGTAGCCAGCAAGGAGCAGGATCTGGTGGTTGTGGAGAGACCCGTGTTTCATCTTGCAAAGGCTATTGCGCAGGATCATCACCTCCGATATGGTTACATAGACATTCTTGGTAAGCAGACAGACTGAAAGCGGTGCTTGCCCTTGAGCAGAGTGGGGAGGTGTGCTCTGGTGTCCAGAGGTGACTGAGCGGAGTACCAAACTCCCGCCGCAGTCCTCAGAACAGCTTCAGCATGACAAAACCAGCCTGCTCGGAAAAAAAGGACCCTGCCTACCTACTCATTTTAAATAATCACCAGAGGACAATCCAGCCTAACAGCACACTCTCTTTGACCTGCTTCAACAACAGGTTCCCTTCCAGTTTTATTGGTGCTGTGTCTTCTCGTTACCCGGTGTTTCAACTCTCGCTCCCTCTTTCTGCACACTAGACCTCGTGCAGGCAAAGGCCAGGACTCTTCCCGGCTCTCACAGCCTCTTTGCAAGGGGGAAAAGTGGGGGAAACCCAGCGGGGAAAGACGGTTCGTTCCAAACCCCAGTGACCACGATGCCTGTGCTTTCTAGTCACTGCTGCCATCGCAGCAGCTGCCGTAGGACCCTGGGGGGCACCAAGAGCTTGGGTCTGTGTTTGCGGTGCCTTTCTCTCTAATGACAAAGAGGGCCCCGAGGGTGGGCATGGCTCCAATGGCCTGGCACCCTCCAGTTTACTGTGGGACCTGGCGCCTATCTCCCACCTTGTCCTGCAGCCATGGCTCTTCTTCCTGCCAAGTGCCTCTTGGGCGCTTTCTTTCCCTTTCCATATCAGAGAAAGGATAGCCGTCTGCTCCACGCCTCACTTTCCCCTTGTAACAGGAAGGGACGACCCGAGCTTCTCTTCAGAGGTGCTGTACCAGCTAGACAACTCAGTAGCAATATATTGCCTGAGCGCCTGGAAGCTGCAGACCTTTGGTTGTAGCCTGCTTAGCAGCTCTGCAAGTTCACATGTTCCTCTTATTTTTCAGGTCATCAACATTTTGAGCAGCTGCCGTATGCTCGCATAGCCTCGGACAACGCTGTCTCTGAGAGCACGGTGCAGCTTTGCATGGAAAGGACCATGCGTCTTTTCCGTGTCTGCCTAGAGAACAGGAAGAACGTTGCCCTCGTTTGGAGGGACATGGGCATGCTGATCACCCAGGGAAGAGATGTAAAAATGAGTTTTTACACCGACTTTTTGAAAAGGCTGAATGGGACTGACAAGGCGTTGCAAGCTGTTCTCGAGGTAGGATTTTCATTTTCACAGCGCCACTCCCGCTTCTTCTGCAACGCGTTCTGGGGCTGGGGGGCTGCTTTCTGCTGGCCTGCCGTGCCTTGTTCAGCCACTCGGGCTCCTCGTGGCCTACAGTGCAGCAGGCTCTCTGTAGAGCACTTCCCTTGCATGCAACAGTCTGGCTTTGCAAGAGGTACCCGCAGAGGGGCCTCGCTTTGTGACAAAAGGCCAGCACTGGTGGTGGGGAGCGCTGCTTGCCCCGCTCTTGGGGTAGGGAGCAGAGGCAGAGGCAGCACAAGGCTTGCTGAGGCCCGAGCCCTTTGGCTGCTCTGTCTCTTTGCTTGCGATGGTCTAAGGTGGACTGAGCAGCCAGCCCTTCCCAGCATCCCCACCTCCCATCATCTGTCTCCATCCTTGTTGCAGATGCCAGAGATGAGGGACTCGGTCATCTCACGCCATGACACTGCTGCTGCCCAGACCTCTTCTGGACGTGTTATCGTCCTCCCATGGTATGTTTGCTCCTGCAGCCCTCGGCTGAGCAAGCGAGCAGCTTCTCAGCTCGTGCTTGGGAGGGCTGCCTTGCCAGGCGCTGAGAACTGTACTCGTGATGGCACTGAGGAGTGTTTCAGAGGCCTTGTTGGCAGCAAGCAACTCCCTGCTTGCTCTTGTTCAGTTTGACTTTGTTTGGAGGGACAAGGGACAGCAACAATGCTTTATGCGTCTGTCCTACTGTGGACCTAGAGGGGCATTTAGGCAACATTTTCCACCAGGTTTCTCCTGCTCGTTTTCTTTCCTGTGCGTGAGACTGCCTTTTGCTTGGGGCCAAGGGGTAGAGGGGTGGTTTCTTGTCCAAACAGGAGCTTGCATCTGGTGGGGTTCTGCAGGGCTCTGTCTCGTGCCAACATTGCTGTGCAGTGCCATCGACGACTGAGGGGAGGGAGGTGAATCCTTATAGCTGCAAAGGCATTAATCTGCGAGGCGCAGCAAAAAACTTAGAGAACAAGCTCAGAATTCAAAAGGGTGCTGGATCATCAGAGCACTAGAGATCAGTCTGCTCTCCACGGGCACTATGAGTGAGAGAGGAATCATTTTCCCCAGAAGCAGCAAGGGCGTTTTGTGGGAGGACGACCGTTCTGACGGGAAGGACGGAAGGCCACTGGCACAGGCTGATGGGGTCTGGCCTGCCCCTCCAGGCACTGGAGTTCCTACTCCGGTCCTCCGGGATGGGCTGCCTTGGGAAACAATGCGGTGTCCTTTCTTCAGCCTGGTGCCTTCTTCCTCTTTCCAGGTACAAGCTTGAGACTGTGCCTAAAACGGCAACAGTGAAGGCAGACCTGACAGGACATAGGAAGGCTGCCCCAGAGCGGGGCTGGGGAAAAGGTGATGGCACTGGAAAGAAAGGTAAGGGACCAGCGGGATGCTGGCAGGGGCTGTAGGTTTTCCTTGCTCCGTGTCTGGAGGGGATTAGAGCTGAGGTTACCCCAGGATGCCTGGAAGAGGGAGAGGCACCTCCTGTGACTCGCTGTACCCATTATGGTAAAGCTGCAGTGAGCCATTGTGGAACAAGGTCTCAGGACAGCCCTGCACCACAAACGGCCACTGGGACTGCTAAAGGACACCTTCCCAGTGGCCTCCACTCCTCAGCCTGTGCTCCAAACAGTGCAAAGCTCTAACGCTGCTGCGTCTCCTTTCCATCGTATTCTCAGATATTTCCGAAGCAATGCCTTTGGTGTGAACCTGCCCCAGCAGCAAATCTGTGCGCCTGGGACCAACGCAGAAACCCAAAAGCCGGCTGCTCTTGTGCTAAATGATTGCCCTCCCCAGAATGACTCTTGGAGACCACCAGCATCTCCCAGGGAGCCCCCCCATCTCAGCACACGGATGAGAGAAAGCCGTCAAAACAGTTTTCCCCAGGGAATAATGGTGCACTGTAGGCATGAGGAGCTGGACAAAACAACAGTGTCGGAAGAGGCCTGAGACCTCCCAGGAAACATGGCTTTCATCCAAAGGGATGAAAAGGACCACTTTGATCAGTGTTAGCACAGGCTTGAGCAGACCTGCCCGTCACTCTTGTTGGAACCGGGACACAACAGGCACCCAGCTCCCAGAACAACACCGAGATGCTGTTCTAAGGAATCGTCTCATTTCCTGTTTCTAGAGGATCTTGCTGAGAAGCGTCTCCTCTGTCGAGCAAGGCTTTCTCCAAAGCGGTTACCTGCCATGACTGTAAAGCCAGAGGAGGGTGAGAAAGCTGACGGGAGTGAGCCTCGTGCTAGGTGAGACACAGGCATAAATGTGCAATGATGCAAAGATGACCGCGTGCTCTCGTCTCTGTGGGAGCGAGATGTTTCTCCTGGACACAGAGGCTAGATGAACTCAAAGTGTGGTTATCCATGTCCCACTAACGAATGGTTTCTTGGTGCATGGCAAGCATCTTGGAGCTTCTTGGGAGACTCTGCTGGCAGCGTCATTTCTTTCTTTGCTCCTGCTGTGCAGATGTGCTAACTAACTGCAAATGCTCATTCCAGGAGCGGAAGGTCTTTTTGGCTTTCCCTTCAGATTGAAACGACCCCGACCTTTCTGTTTGCTGAGGACAGAGTTCTGCAGTTAGTTACTGCAGAGGATTCCTCTGATTAACCAGAAGCCTCTTCTGTGCTAAAGCCTGCCTTATGGCCTGCAAAAGAGAAGGGCCGAAGAGAGCTCAGTGGCAGGCCTGCTTTTCGCATGGGGTCATGTCCTCGTCCTTTTGACACTGCGTCCCCAGCACCCAACCTGCTCGTAGAGCCCGTGAGCACTCTGTATTTCAGACCACTGAGCAGACTTCAGTGCACTGACCCGGAAGGTGTAGCGGTATCTCCGGGCATAGGACCCTGTTCCTTTCATTGCTGCAGCAAGAGAGGGCCTAGACTGGGGCATCCTGAGTTTTAGTGGGGCTGTTGGGCACATCTGAGTCTGAAGCTTGGGGTCTTCTCTGTCTCTGTGCACTTGATCAGAAGGAGGCAAGCAGAGCACATTCTGCTGCAGAAGCAGGTGCGCCACTTGGAAGCACAAGACGCAGAACCAGCTCCTCCTGCCCTCCTGCCAACGCACCCTGTTGTGTCTTTGCAGGCAGCTACCGGCCATCCAGGGGAGCTCCTTGAAGGCAAAGGAGGAGAAAGAGAAACTAATTCCTCTGGTTGAAGTAGACTTCATTGCCAGAGCTATTGAGAGGAGAGAAAAGGTACCTGACAGAGGCTGCTGCAGTGAGCGTGTCATAGGGGACTGTAGAGAAGCGTTGCTCCGTGCACGCTGATTCTCACAAGATTCGTCACTGTGTGTTCACGGGGCCACTGACTAGTTGCTTTGGTGCTTCCTTGAAGAGAGGCAGGTTACTCTGCCCTTTGAGAATAGCCTTTTCACTTCCATTGGCCTCATGAAGCACACCCAAAGACCTTACTTGTGGATGTTTCTGTCGGCAACGTGACTGCAAGGCTTGTCAGGGATAGCCAGCTGCCAGGTGGTTTTTAGCCTGGTGGTCACTTAGCTGCCTGCTCTCTACAGGCAGGCTCTTTGTTGGAGCCTACAGGAACCTGGGAGCAAAGCAGCGTGGACAGAAAGGCAGAAGAGAAGGGGCAGAAGGGAGGGTAGGAATGAAACCAGCTCAGCCCTAAGCAGGGGAGACTAATGCTGCCTGCTGTTGCATTTTGGTTGCCCTCCAGAATAAACACTCCAAGAGGAAGGAGAAGCTTCCAGAACACCTCCAGAAATACTTGGATGAACGGAAAAAGAGTAAAACAGAGCTGGCGGAAGAGAAACAGAGGAAACGGCATACCCCACCAGCAATCAAAGGGAAGGCTAAGAGAGAAAAGGGGACACCCAGAGCAAAAGCTAAGAGACGAGAGTCGCAGAGGAGCCAGGTACTCTGAATTCCTGCAGAAAAAGAGCACTTTCTCCTCCAGGGGGGCTGAGATTGCAAGGTGCCTCTAGCACCCAAGCCGTCATAGCAGCGTTGCTGCAGCCGATCTGGGCGGGTGACTGCTGCCTTTCCTGAGCAAGAGGGGTGACAGGGAGTTGTCGTGAAACCCTGGTGCCACTCAGGGGCATGCTGAGGTCCTTCTCCTGGTTTTCCCTGTCCCGCTAGGGTTTGTGCCAGAAGTGGTTTGGGGGTGTGCATGCTGGGAAGCAGCACCCTCTGGGTGCAGGGCTGTTGTAGAAGAGTCTCTTCCTGTGCAGGAATCCGGTTCCTCTGTGCAATCATCAGTCAGCGTCCCGACTAGCACGGAGTCAGGGGAGTCCAGCCCCGACCTCCTGGAGATGATGATGAAGGAGTGGGAAGAGGCCAGAGAAGAGGCTGGGGCCGAAGAAGAGGAAGACACTGTCCCTCCTAAGCGGTAAGAGTGCGCCAGCTCCAGCCAAGGCCTGGGGCAGTGGGGTGGTGGTGAGCCACCGGTGGTGGGTCAAGGAAGCCAAGCCCTGAGCCATGGGGCCGCATGGAGCGCTCGGGGATTTCTCCAGCCACGGGCATGAGCTGGGTTAGAAAGCAATGGCAGGGGCCAAAGCAGGTGCTTGAAACTCATCCTGCCCCAAAGGGGCTGTGGGGCCAAATGGGGCCACGTATGTGTGGGGCTGGATGTGGGAAGAGGCAGGAGGGTCACAGCTGCAGGGTCAGAGAGACTTTGTCCTTGCTGGTGCAGGAGCCTTTCCCCACGGACACACCAGGCCCTGCAGGAGGTGGTGACGTGCATCCTGGGGCAGGTTGCCCGCAAGCGCAGGGGGCAGAGAGACGATGAGATGGATCTGCAGGACAAGCTCCAGTGGTAAATCTCTCCAGACACGGGCAGTGCTTCCTCTCCCGCAGTGCCCTTCCTCCCGCTCCCCGCAGCACCGGGGGAGAGAGGCGCTTTCCTGGCACCGGCCTCTCAGCAGAGCCACCTTCTGCGGGCGTGGCCGGCACCCAGCTTGGGAGCCCCCACTGCAGAGCAGTCTCCCTGTGCTGACACCACCTCCTCCTGCCGTGTGTCTGCAGTGAGCTGGCAGTGCTGCAGTGGCATCGGTCGGGGAAAGAGGCAGGCAGCAGCCACCAACTGCGGGAAGCTGGACCCCAACCCGCACCCCCTGCTAGGCCAGGGAAGAGGAGGGCAGGACCGGTATGTGGCGTGGGCTCCTGGACTGTGTCGTATCCACCTGTAGAAAAGCACAGTTATACGGATGTGACGTCTTACAAGACCCCTCACCATGTGCTTAGCTGAAGGCTGAAGCACTTCTCCCAAGGCTTTCTGGAGAGGCAACAGGTTGTTCTGTCCATTTAGAAGACAGCCTTCACTTCTGTCATCTCCAGAAACACCCAAAGACTTGATGTGGTGGTGTTTGTAATGGCAATGGCAGCGCCAGGCTTGTCTGGGAGAGCAAGCAGCTGGGTTGCTTTCAGCCCCACGGTTGCTTGGCTCAGGGCTCATTGCAGAAGGGCTCTGCAGTGGGGCCTGTGAGAACTGCAAGCAAAGCAGGGCTGATGGAGAGGCTGAAAAGAAAGGGCAGGAGGGAGAGGGAGAGCTAAAATCCCCCCAGACCTCTGTCGGGGAGAATAACGCTGCCTGCTGCTGCATTGCCATGGCCCTGCAGGCACAGCCCCACGTGTGCACGGAGGAGGAAGGAGGCAAGCTGTGGGACTCCTTGCGCAAGAAGTGCCAGCAGAAGGCAAGGGCAAAAGTGGACCCCCCGAAGGCCTGGAAAGAAGAGCAAGAGCAGGTACTGCAGGTAGTGAAAACCACTTAGGAAAAGAGCATTTTTCTGCTGCCGGGGAGCCAAGGTGGGAAGGTCCCTAAGCCCTAGGAGCGTGGGGGCTGACTGTTCTGTGTGGGGCTGTACCAGGTGGAGGCACCTTCCCTGCTGCCCAGCGCCACCTCTTGTGCTCACCCCTCTCTCGCTGTGCAGGGCTCCTGCATTTGCGGCACTCCAGAGTGGTGGGGAGAGGGCAGAAAAGAGCCCTCCGTGGAGGACGAGGACAGCCCAGAGGACGAGTTGAGTCTTTACCTTTCGGAGTCCTCATCTCTGAAAAGGTGAGTGTGGGCCAGCTTCAGGCCAGACGTGGGCCAGCTGGGGGCTGGTGACTGAGCTGTGGGGGCGGGGAGCAAATCCCAGCGCCACGGGACTGGACATGCACAGCATCCTCTCCTTTCTCATGCCATGGCAATGGTACAGGTCAGTCCCCAATGCCAGGTGCCTCTCTGCAGCCCCAGGCACAGCCGGCACTGAGGGGGCTGTGGGGTTGAATGGGACCGTGGGGGTGGGAGCGACTGGGAGAGGGGAGAGGCAGGAGGATCTCAGTTGAGATGTGAGACTTTGTCCTTGCTGCAGTAGAAGCCTTTCTCCACGGACCCACTGGGCTTTGCGAGGAGCAGCGACCCGCCTCCTCGAGAAGATAGAGAGAAGAGCCCATTGCTGTGGTGGCGAGGAGGAGTCCCTCAGGTAAGGATCTCCAAACATGCGTGGTGTTTGCTGCTGCCCAGCAGTGCCCTTCCTTCCTTCGACTCCCCGCAGCCCCTGGGCAAAGAGGGTCTTTTCCTGATGGCCCTCGTGGCTTGGAGAGCGGCAGGCTGGTATTGCATTGCAGGGACCTTGAGTCTGCTCTCTCCAGACAGAAGCAGATCCCACCACATGTGTCCTGACTAGACTTGTAGTGGTGCTCTGCACCTCTCTTTTTTTGTATTCAACTCCTCAGCGTCGGGGAGCAGATCTAGTCCACATCGGCAAGTGCCAGGAGAGCCTCTCGGGCACAGAGGCTCCCGAGAGAGATGTCCAGCAAGAGCCTCCTCCAGCATGCCGAGAGCCAGTGCCAACCAGCCAGGCTGTTAACACCAACGCTTCCTTCTCTTCAGTAAAGCCCCGTCCGCAAACAACTGGGTCTGACACTGTGGGTCTTTCCTCGGTGGCTGTGAAATCTGTACTTGGCAGTGGGTGAGCTTTGGTGGGGCAGGGAAAGGCCGCTGCAGGCAAGAGGGCTGGAGCTTCAGTCCTGCTCCAAGGGCAGCCCTCTCCCAAGGCTTTGCTGTACCTGCTGGGCTGCAGCCCTGCTCTCTGTGGCCCGTGCACCTCCTGGTCCCTGGCACTGTGCCCTGCCGCAGCTGCACATCCCTGCTGAGGAGGGGATTTTCCCCAGGGGAAGAGAAGAGGGGAGGAGGAGGATGCGGAGGAGGAGGAAGAGTAGTGCTGGGTACCCGGTGGAGCAGAGCTGCAGGGGGAAGCATGCGGGGGCTCGCACAGCCAGGGCACTGCGGGGCACCCAGGCCAGCACTGTCAGGGGTACCCAGAGCTGTGCAGGCACCACCGTGTGCCGCAGGGCCAATGAAACCCCAGGCAGGAACGGTGCCTGGGGAGAGGGAAGTTATGGGGGGCAGCTTTTCAGTTGGGTAGCTTGACTGCCAAAGCTCTGCTGGGGCTCCTGAGCCTTTTGTTCGACACGTCCTGGTTAGAAGGGCAGGGAGGAGCTGAGGTGAGATGGGGACACCTCCAAAAACTCCTCTCCAGACACCTGGGTTGGCGTAATGCATGCAAGAGGGGGCCTGAGAGCGGGCCGTGCAGTAGGAGGGAAGGAAGCCCGAAACTGCTGGGCACCCACAGTGCTGAAACCTCTCCCGACACTGGATCGGGACACCAGCTTAGGGTAAAAACAGACTTAGAAAGTGTCCAGATGATGTGTCCAGAAAGCCAAATCCTAATTACCTTTAACAGAGAATGCAACTGGGAGGGAAAGGGGAAGAAAGAAAAGGTGGAGAAAAGGAAAAGGGTAGGCACGCAACTGAAAAAGAAAGCTATCCTGAAGACCAGCTCAGCCCCCCTCGCTCTTTGATGCACACAGATGTCTGAGTTCTGATGTGAAACAGCCGAAAAACCCTGACAGGGCTCCTTTTCACTGTCCTCCTCCCTGGGTGCGTGCTGGGACCTCCTCGTTTCCCTGAAGTCCTCCCAGACTAACAGGGGGGAGCAAAGAACTGCATCTGCAGAAGCAAAGGGGCGGACGTGCCTCGGCTTTGGAGAGGCCCAAAGCCGCCCTGGGCCCCAGCAGCCCCTGGCGCCCCGGCATTTGCTTGGCCCCGAGGCCCCGCGGGGCCTGCCAGCACCGGGGACCCCCGGGGACAGAACCCAAGGACAGCGGTCAGCCCCTGTGGGCAGAGGGACCCGGCTCTGTCCTCCCTTCTGGCCGCAGGAGGATGCCCTGGGCCGCGCCAGCACAGGGCGCCTCTCCTCCTCAGCGCCCGGGGGCAGCGAGGCCTGAGGTAGGCCCTGGGTGCTGGGCTCAGCCTGGCCGCTGCCAGCGGCTCCCGGCACGCAGCTCCCCCTGCCCAAGGCGGTGGCTGCAGCACAGCCAGAGCCACCGTTTGGGAAAGCCTTGCCGGGGCCCAGCAAACCCCAGGCAGCTCCCCTCCGGCCCTGCCCCCGCCCCTGCCCCTCGCCCTGTCCCTCCCCTCCCTCCCTGCGCAGGCCCGGTCCCCCCAGCCGCGCCATTGGCCACGGCTGAGCCAATCAGCGGAGCTGGAGGCGGCCTGTCAGTCACAGCCGGGTGGGGCGGCGCTGGAGGGCGCCCAGGCCCAGGGGCCTGAGGAGAAAGGGGTGAGAGCTGGGCTGGGGGCAGCCGGGGCCCGGGGGGAGCAGGGCCAGGCCAGGGCCGGGGGAGCTGCAGGAGCAGGAGCAGGCATCTGCCAGTGCGGATGGGCCTGGGGGCAGGGGCCTGGAGGTCTCACCGCCCACGGGCCCCACCAGGGCCCAGTCGCCAGCCCTGGGCCCGAGGGCTCAGCCCCAGGGCCAGCCCCAGCAGCAGGGTGGGAGCGGTTCCTGCTGCTGCCCCGAGGGTCGCCAGCCCCAGCCCTGCCAGCTGGAGGTGGGTGTTTGATGTCCGCAGGCCAGGGGAAGGCAGAGTGGCCTCCTCTCTCCAGGCGGCTCCAGGCTTTGGAGCAGGCGTGCTGTGGTGGGGACAGGCCAGGGGCCTTTGCTGTCCCCTCCTGTGGGTCTGGTGCTGATGGACAGGCCCGTCTCTGCCGACAGCCTTTGATGAATGGGGATTTCCAGACACGGAGCTGTTTCTGCCTCCTGGTGGGAGCACGCGCCGGGGCGTTGTTGTCAGAGCAGCCGGTGGGAGCGCTCCGGGGTGGAGGCAGCTCCCTTGGCAGCTGCTTGTGCTACTGCCAACCGGTCCAAAAACTTTCTAACGCCAATTTGGCATCCCTTCTATGGGGACAAATTTGTTCCTGCAAATTGAAGCGTTTTCAAGGAGAGGCAGTAAGGGTCTTCCCTTCCGAATTGATCTGATTGTTAGACTGTTCGCAAGAGATGAGAGATACAGATTTACAGCCTCTCAGGCAAAGGAAGAAAATGGTCCTGGTTTTTGGTTATCTTGGTGAGAATTTAAAATACTGAGATGCTAGATAAAAGAAAGTTACTGTATCTGTCTCCTTACACACAGTTTATCTAACAGTCCCCTCATAAAGTGGATACTTGGAGAGAACTTGAAGAGGAAGAATCAGACTTGTGAAACCCAGGATAAATTGTTTAAGGCCAAGAGCAGACCAATTTATTTTTCACTGTTTCCTGTGGCTGATTCCTGCTCTGCACGCATCGGTATCATCCTGGGTATCTTGATTCTTCTCATGCACCACAGAGGAAGCCAGGGCTCCCAGCTCAGGACCGTGGTTTTTCTGGGAGAGACCAAGTGCCCTCAAGGTTACCTGTTGCACTACAAAGTGTTGTACAGCCAGACGCACTTTTATGTTTCTAGATTTGAACTTGGTTGCAGTAATAGTAATAATAATAATAATAACAACAACAGCAACAACAATAATAATACTACTACAAAGAAGAAGCCAGGTTTTATTAGGTGGACTGATATGGCTAGGAAAAAAAAAGGCTAAAGTCCCAGATCCATAAGCTGTCCCAGTCTAATATATTCCTTCTCCTTACAAACCTTGCTGACTATATTCTTGGCAGTGGTGCAGTCTCACCAGGAGATTTGGAACGGATCTAAAGAGTTGTCATGCTTTTTTAAGTAAATTGGGCACAGACAGGTTGTCCCCTAGCACCTAGGTTTGTGACAGCTCCTGGCCATTCCTGGAGGCTGTAACACACAGGCAATGCCCCTCTGGCAGTGCCTGATGAGGTGGTGGGATGCCCAGACAGCCAAGGAGTGACCTACGCTGGAGAGGAATATGCTGGGAAACAGAGGTGAGATCAGCCTCATGGATAACGCTGGCAGTGCAATGGTAGGGCCAGCACTGGAGAAAAGTGTCAAGGGGGCTGATGAACTTCAGGGCTGTGACAACACTGAGCCCCGCAGCCGGGTTTGCAGGGGGGGATTTCAGCAATAGACGTGCCTCATTATTAGGAGTAACCCCTGTGGTCTGCTCTGAGGGGAGAGGGGTGCAGTTCATTTCCACTGTGAGGATGCTAAAAGCAGCATTTGTAATGGATGCATGTCCAAATGGTACTTAAAAATATGTTTGGCGGGGTCAAGGGTGCTCTGTGCGGGGCATGGATAACAAGGAGTGAGCAGCGGGAGCTGCAGCGGGAGCTGCGGCGGGACCTGTGTGGGAGTGGGTGAGGTGCTGCCGGGGTCAGAGACGGTTCCAACCAGCTCCAACAGAGGTGTGAGCAGCCATCGCCTGCCAAAGCTCCAGCAGTCAGGGGAGCCCGCAGCTCCCCGCTGCAGACACTTTGGGTAGGAGAGGCAGGAAGAAGCAGGGAAGGGTAGATGGAAGCCCCTAAGCACTTACAGCCCAGTGTGGCCATGTGGGGACATGGCAGGGGTGAGCCCCAGCCTGGGAAACCCCTCCTGGACAGGAGAGAGTGAGATGGGGGCAGCTCCCTGAAGCCCCTGCCCACTGTGGAGCCCCTCTGGCAGGGTCTGGGCGGGTGGGGAGAGGGGACGGGTGTGTGCAGCCCCTCTGTGACACGGTCTGGGGTCACAGTGGGGCAGCCCCGCATCACAGTGGTGACAGCCCCCCTTTCCCCATCGTGACCAGCATCCGCCCCACAAACTGCCGAGGGGACTCCAGGCGCTGGGGGCTGCTTGTGCCACTGCTCTGCTCCAGACGAGCTGCTCTGCAGTGAGGAGGAGAAGGCAGAGGCAGGCGGCACAACAGCACTGGGATCAGTGAAGGGCGGAGGAGGAGGAGGAGAGCAGAGAGGAGAAGGAGGCTTTTTGCAGGAAGCAAGAGAGCCATCGGCCAGCCACCTGCTGCAGTTGTTGACCTGGAGCAAAGGTGGAACTAAGATGGCAAAGGACCTCTTCTTGCAGCCTGGCTTGTTTCCAACAACTGAGAAGCTCAGGAGTTCTGGTAAGGCCTTCAGACCCAATTTCATGAGTGTTGTCGGGTCAAGGCCATCTCTGAAAACAGGTGTGGAAACACTGAGGGCTGTGGGGGTGGCTGCTCAGGACTGGTGACTGCAAGGCGGGACCTACTTGACCATCCCTAAGGGCTGAGGGGCTGACTTGGCAGCCAGGGCTCCTGTTTCTCTTCCCGATGCAGCCCGTGCCTTCCTGGGCCACCCCAGGCAGAAGTCCCTGGCCCTGAAGGGCTGCTCCTTGCCTGGCGGTGGGCATTGCCCAGCCGGAGCTCAGGTCTGAATGGAAGAGCTGAAGGTGCCCATGGGCCGTGCGGAGTAGGTGTGTTTGGAGCTGCGACACAGGGAGACTGGCCCCTGCTGGGGAGCCACCAGGGCCTGCCCTGAGCCTCTGAACTTTTCGTGGAGCACAGCACTGTGCCCTCACTGGCGTGGCAATCCACTGCCGGTTTCCTGTGGGAGTGGGTCACACCCTGGAGAGCTGCACCTCTTGCAGGCAGGCTGAGGTGTCCTTTGGCTCTTGCCGGGCTCTAGAGAGACCATCTGAAATGCTTGTGTTAGAAATGCATTGGTCCTTGGACAGGAGCAGGCTGAATGGTTTTGAGGTTGCCACCTCAGAGCATGACATGTCTTTCCCTTGTTTTTCCAGAGTTCACTAAGATTTGGGCCAGCGCATCATGGTACCTCAGCCAACAGCTGGCTCTCCACCAGGTGGGAGTTACCTCCTTCTCCTCCCCTCACATCCTGACGAAGGCTGATGAAGTCCTGACAACCCTTTGCCATGGAGTGCCATTGTTCTTCCCCTCCTTTAAAAGCATGACACTGCAATGCACAGGTGTGCAACGGACCAGCTCCTCTGTGCCTTCAGATGTACCATAAGGTCCAGGCGTAGTGTGAGAAAAAGGGTTGGACTTTTTCTGAGGCTTCTGGAGTCCCCACAGTCAGATCTGCATGACAAAACTTGGGACACTTGATGGTTTATTCCAAGTGTGGGACTGCACCCCCCGCCTTGCCTTTTATCTTAATGAGCCAAAGGATGTTTGTCAGCTTTTTCTGACCTGTCTGTTTCTTCATGGGTGAAGGGGAGTGAGAGGCAAAAGTGCAGACCCTGTTTGTCTTCTCCCAAGGTTTCCAAGGAGCCCGTCTTGCTCCTTTGTAGGAGGCAGGGCCTGGGCAGGGCACTAAGCACCATCACCATTCTCTGACAAGTCATTCGTCTGTCCCTCCAAGACTTCTTCTGATCCACCATCTCTGTTTCAGGCTGTCCGCATTCCTGGACTTGGGACTTTTGCAGTTGTCAGAGAGCGAGTAGCCAGCAAGGAGCAGGATCTGGTGGTTGTGGAGAGACCCGTGTTTCATCTTGCAAAGGCTATTGCGCAGGATCATCACCTCCGATATGGTTACATAGACATTCTTGGTAAGCAGACAGACTGAAAGCGGTGCTTGCCCTTGAGCAGAGTGGGGAGGTGTGCTCTGGTGTCCAGAGGTGACTGAGCGGAGTACCAAACTCCCGCCGCAGTCCTCAGAACAGCTTCAGCATGACAAAACCAGCCTGCTCGGAAAAAAAGGACCCTGCCTACCTACTCATTTTAAATAATCACCAGAGGACAATCCAGCCTAACAGCACACTCTCTTTGACCTGCTTCAACAACAGGTTCCCTTCCAGTTTTATTGGTGCTGTGTCTTCTCGTTACCCGGTGTTTCAACTCTCGCTCCCTCTTTCTGCACACTAGACCTCGTGCAGGCAAAGGCCAGGACTCTTCCCGGCTCTCACAGCCTCTTTGCAAGGGGGAAAAGTGGGGGAAACCCAGCGGGGAAAGACGGTTCGTTCCAAACCCCAGTGACCACGATGCCTGTGCTTTCTAGTCACTGCTGCCATCGCAGCAGCTGCCGTAGGACCCTGGGGGGCACCAAGAGCTTGGGTCTGTGTTTGCGGTGCCTTTCTCTCTAATGACAAAGAGGGCCCCGAGGGTGGGCATGGCTCCAATGGCCTGGCACCCTCCAGTTTACTGTGGGACCTGGCGCCTATCTCCCACCTTGTCCTGCAGCCATGGCTCTTCTTCCTGCCAAGTGCCTCTTGGGCGCTTTCTTTCCCTTTCCATATCAGAGAAAGGATAGCCGTCTGCTCCACGCCTCACTTTCCCCTTGTAACAGGAAGGGACGACCCGAGCTTCTCTTCAGAGGTGCTGTACCAGCTAGACAACTCAGTAGCAATATATTGCCTGAGCGCCTGGAAGCTGCAGACCTTTGGTTGTAGCCTGCTTAGCAGCTCTGCAAGTTCACATGTTCCTCTTATTTTTCAGGTCATCAACATTTTGAGCAGCTGCCGTATGCTCGCATAGCCTCGGACAACGCTGTCTCTGAGAGCACGGTGCAGCTTTGCATGGAAAGGACCATGCGTCTTTTCCGTGTCTGCCTAGAGAACAGGAAGAACGTTGCCCTCGTTTGGAGGGACATGGGCATGCTGATCACCCAGGGAAGAGATGTAAAAATGAGTTTTTACACCGACTTTTTGAAAAGGCTGAATGGGACTGACAAGGCGTTGCAAGCTGTTCTCGAGGTAGGATTTTCATTTTCACAGCGCCACTCCCGCTTCTTCTGCAACGCGTTCTGGGGCTGGGGGGCTGCTTTCTGCTGGCCTGCCGTGCCTTGTTCAGCCACTCGGGCTCCTCGTGGCCTACAGTGCAGCAGGCTCTCTGTAGAGCACTTCCCTTGCATGCAACAGTCTGGCTTTGCAAGAGGTACCCGCAGAGGGGCCTCGCTTTGTGACAAAAGGCCAGCACTGGTGGTGGGGAGCGCTGCTTGCCCCGCTCTTGGGGTAGGGAGCAGAGGCAGAGGCAGCACAAGGCTTGCTGAGGCCCGAGCCCTTTGGCTGCTCTGTCTCTTTGCTTGCGATGGTCTAAGGTGGACTGAGCAGCCAGCCCTTCCCAGCATCCCCACCTCCCATCATCTGTCTCCATCCTTGTTGCAGATGCCAGAGATGAGGGACTCGGTCATCTCACGCCATGACACTGCTGCTGCCCAGACCTCTTCTGGACGTGTTATCGTCCTCCCATGGTATGTTTGCTCCTGCAGCCCTCGGCTGAGCAAGCGAGCAGCTTCTCAGCTCGTGCTTGGGAGGGCTGCCTTGCCAGGCGCTGAGAACTGTACTCGTGATGGCACTGAGGAGTGTTTCAGAGGCCTTGTTGGCAGCAAGCAACTCCCTGCTTGCTCTTGTTCAGTTTGACTTTGTTTGGAGGGACAAGGGACAGCAACAATGCTTTATGCGTCTGTCCTACTGTGGACCTAGAGGGGCATTTAGGCAACATTTTCCACCAGGTTTCTCCTGCTCGTTTTCTTTCCTGTGCGTGAGACTGCCTTTTGCTTGGGGCCAAGGGGTAGAGGGGTGGTTTCTTGTCCAAACAGGAGCTTGCATCTGGTGGGGTTCTGCAGGGCTCTGTCTCGTGCCAACATTGCTGTGCAGTGCCATCGACGACTGAGGGGAGGGAGGTGAATCCTTATAGCTGCAAAGGCATTAATCTGCGAGGCGCAGCAAAAAACTTAGAGAACAAGCTCAGAATTCAAAAGGGTGCTGGATCATCAGAGCACTAGAGATCAGTCTGCTCTCCACGGGCACTATGAGTGAGAGAGGAATCATTTTCCCCAGAAGCAGCAAGGGCGTTTTGTGGGAGGACGACCGTTCTGACGGGAAGGACGGAAGGCCACTGGCACAGGCTGATGGGGTCTGGCCTGCCCCTCCAGGCACTGGAGTTCCTACTCCGGTCCTCCGGGATGGGCTGCCTTGGGAAACAATGCGGTGTCCTTTCTTCAGCCTGGTGCCTTCTTCCTCTTTCCAGGTACAAGCTTGAGACTGTGCCTAAAACGGCAACAGTGAAGGCAGACCTGACAGGACATAGGAAGGCTGCCCCAGAGCGGGGCTGGGGAAAAGGTGATGGCACTGGAAAGAAAGGTAAGGGACCAGCGGGATGCTGGCAGGGGCTGTAGGTTTTCCTTGCTCCGTGTCTGGAGGGGATTAGAGCTGAGGTTACCCCAGGATGCCTGGAAGAGGGAGAGGCACCTCCTGTGACTCGCTGTACCCATTATGGTAAAGCTGCAGTGAGCCATTGTGGAACAAGGTCTCAGGACAGCCCTGCACCACAAACGGCCACTGGGACTGCTAAAGGACACCTTCCCAGTGGCCTCCACTCCTCAGCCTGTGCTCCAAACAGTGCAAAGCTCTAACGCTGCTGCGTCTCCTTTCCATCGTATTCTCAGATATTTCCGAAGCAATGCCTTTGGTGTGAACCTGCCCCAGCAGCAAATCTGTGCGCCTGGGACCAACGCAGAAACCCAAAAGCCGGCTGCTCTTGTGCTAAATGATTGCCCTCCCCAGAATGACTCTTGGAGACCACCAGCATCTCCCAGGGAGCCCCCCCATCTCAGCACACGGATGAGAGAAAGCCGTCAAAACAGTTTTCCCCAGGGAATAATGGTGCACTGTAGGCATGAGGAGCTGGACAAAACAACAGTGTCGGAAGAGGCCTGAGACCTCCCAGGAAACATGGCTTTCATCCAAAGGGATGAAAAGGACCACTTTGATCAGTGTTAGCACAGGCTTGAGCAGACCTGCCCGTCACTCTTGTTGGAACCGGGACACAACAGGCACCCAGCTCCCAGAACAACACCGAGATGCTGTTCTAAGGAATCGTCTCATTTCCTGTTTCTAGAGGATCTTGCTGAGAAGCGTCTCCTCTGTCGAGCAAGGCTTTCTCCAAAGCGGTTACCTGCCATGACTGTAAAGCCAGAGGAGGGTGAGAAAGCTGACGGGAGTGAGCCTCGTGCTAGGTGAGACACAGGCATAAATGTGCAATGATGCAAAGATGACCGCGTGCTCTCGTCTCTGTGGGAGCGAGATGTTTCTCCTGGACACAGAGGCTAGATGAACTCAAAGTGTGGTTATCCATGTCCCACTAACGAATGGTTTCTTGGTGCATGGCAAGCATCTTGGAGCTTCTTGGGAGACTCTGCTGGCAGCGTCATTTCTTTCTTTGCTCCTGCTGTGCAGATGTGCTAACTAACTGCAAATGCTCATTCCAGGAGCGGAAGGTCTTTTTGGCTTTCCCTTCAGATTGAAACGACCCCGACCTTTCTGTTTGCTGAGGACAGAGTTCTGCAGTTAGTTACTGCAGAGGATTCCTCTGATTAACCAGAAGCCTCTTCTGTGCTAAAGCCTGCCTTATGGCCTGCAAAAGAGAAGGGCCGAAGAGAGCTCAGTGGCAGGCCTGCTTTTCGCATGGGGTCATGTCCTCGTCCTTTTGACACTGCGTCCCCAGCACCCAACCTGCTCGTAGAGCCCGTGAGCACTCTGTATTTCAGACCACTGAGCAGACTTCAGTGCACTGACCCGGAAGGTGTAGCGGTATCTCCGGGCATAGGACCCTGTTCCTTTCATTGCTGCAGCAAGAGAGGGCCTAGACTGGGGCATCCTGAGTTTTAGTGGGGCTGTTGGGCACATCTGAGTCTGAAGCTTGGGGTCTTCTCTGTCTCTGTGCACTTGATCAGAAGGAGGCAAGCAGAGCACATTCTGCTGCAGAAGCAGGTGCGCCACTTGGAAGCACAAGACGCAGAACCAGCTCCTCCTGCCCTCCTGCCAACGCACCCTGTTGTGTCTTTGCAGGCAGCTACCGGCCATCCAGGGGAGCTCCTTGAAGGCAAAGGAGGAGAAAGAGAAACTAATTCCTCTGGTTGAAGTAGACTTCATTGCCAGAGCTATTGAGAGGAGAGAAAAGGTACCTGACAGAGGCTGCTGCAGTGAGCGTGTCATAGGGGACTGTAGAGAAGCGTTGCTCCGTGCACGCTGATTCTCACAAGATTCGTCACTGTGTGTTCACGGGGCCACTGACTAGTTGCTTTGGTGCTTCCTTGAAGAGAGGCAGGTTACTCTGCCCTTTGAGAATAGCCTTTTCACTTCCATTGGCCTCATGAAGCACACCCAAAGACCTTACTTGTGGATGTTTCTGTCGGCAACGTGACTGCAAGGCTTGTCAGGGATAGCCAGCTGCCAGGTGGTTTTTAGCCTGGTGGTCACTTAGCTGCCTGCTCTCTACAGGCAGGCTCTTTGTTGGAGCCTACAGGAACCTGGGAGCAAAGCAGCGTGGACAGAAAGGCAGAAGAGAAGGGGCAGAAGGGAGGGTAGGAATGAAACCAGCTCAGCCCTAAGCAGGGGAGACTAATGCTGCCTGCTGTTGCATTTTGGTTGCCCTCCAGAATAAACACTCCAAGAGGAAGGAGAAGCTTCCAGAACACCTCCAGAAATACTTGGATGAACGGAAAAAGAGTAAAACAGAGCTGGCGGAAGAGAAACAGAGGAAACGGCATACCCCACCAGCAATCAAAGGGAAGGCTAAGAGAGAAAAGGGGACACCCAGAGCAAAAGCTAAGAGACGAGAGTCGCAGAGGAGCCAGGTACTCTGAATTCCTGCAGAAAAAGAGCACTTTCTCCTCCAGGGGGGCTGAGATTGCAAGGTGCCTCTAGCACCCAAGCCGTCATAGCAGCGTTGCTGCAGCCGATCTGGGCGGGTGACTGCTGCCTTTCCTGAGCAAGAGGGGTGACAGGGAGTTGTCGTGAAACCCTGGTGCCACTCAGGGGCATGCTGAGGTCCTTCTCCTGGTTTTCCCTGTCCCGCTAGGGTTTGTGCCAGAAGTGGTTTGGGGGTGTGCATGCTGGGAAGCAGCACCCTCTGGGTGCAGGGCTGTTGTAGAAGAGTCTCTTCCTGTGCAGGAATCCGGTTCCTCTGTGCAATCATCAGTCAGCGTCCCGACTAGCACGGAGTCAGGGGAGTCCAGCCCCGACCTCCTGGAGATGATGATGAAGGAGTGGGAAGAGGCCAGAGAAGAGGCTGGGGCCGAAGAAGAGGAAGACACTGTCCCTCCTAAGCGGTAAGAGTGCGCCAGCTCCAGCCAAGGCCTGGGGCAGTGGGGTGGTGGTGAGCCACCGGTGGTGGGTCAAGGAAGCCAAGCCCTGAGCCATGGGGCCGCATGGAGCGCTCGGGGATTTCTCCAGCCACGGGCATGAGCTGGGTTAGAAAGCAATGGCAGGGGCCAAAGCAGGTGCTTGAAACTCATCCTGCCCCAAAGGGGCTGTGGGGCCAAATGGGGCCACGTATGTGTGGGGCTGGATGTGGGAAGAGGCAGGAGGGTCACAGCTGCAGGGTCAGAGAGACTTTGTCCTTGCTGGTGCAGGAGCCTTTCCCCACGGACACACCAGGCCCTGCAGGAGGTGGTGACGTGCATCCTGGGGCAGGTTGCCCGCAAGCGCAGGGGGCAGAGAGACGATGAGATGGATCTGCAGGACAAGCTCCAGTGGTAAATCTCTCCAGACACAGGCAGTGCTTCCTCTCCCGCAGTGCCCTTCCTCCCGCTCCCCGCAGCACCGGGGGAGAGAGGCGCTTTCCTGGCACCGGCCTCTCAGCAGAGCCACCTTCTGCGGGCGTGGCCGGCACCCAGCTTGGGAGCCCCCACTGCAGAGCAGTCTCCCTGTGCTGACACCACCTCCTCCCGCCGTGTGTCTGCAGTGAGCTGGCAGTGCTGCAGTGGCATCGGTCGGGGAAAGAGGCAGGCAGCAGCCACCAACTGCGGGAAGCTGGACCCCAACCCGCACCCCCTGCTAGGCCAGGGAAGAGGAGGGCAGGACCGGTATGTGGCGTGGGCTCCTGGACTGTGTCGTATCCACCTGTAGAAAAGCACAGTTATACGGATGTGACGTCTTACAAGACCCCTCACCATGTGCTTAGCTGAAGGCTGAAGCACTTCTCCCAAGGCTTTCTGGAGAGGCAACAGGTTGTTCTGTCCATTTAGAAGACAGCCTTCACTTCTGTCATCTCCAGAAACACCCAAAGACTTGATGTGGTGGTGTTTGTAATGGCAATGGCAGCACCAGGCTTGTCTGGGAGAGCAAGCAGCTGGGTTGCTTTCAGCCCCACGGTTGCTTGGCTCAGGGCTCATTGCAGAAGGGCTCTGCAGTGGGGCCTGTGAGAACTGCAAGCAAAGCAGGGCTGATGGAGAGGCTGAAAAGAAAGGGCAGGAGGGAGAGGGAGAGCTAAAATCCCCCCAGACCTCTGTCGGGGAGAATAACGCTGCCTGCTGCTGCATTGCCATGGCCCTGCAGGCACAGCCCCACGTGTGCACGGAGGAGGAAGGAGGCAAGCTGTGGGACTCCTTGCGCAAGAAGTGCCAGCAGAAGGCAAGGGCAAAAGTGGACCCCCCGAAGGCCTGGAAAGAAGAGCAAGAGCAGGTACTGCAGGTAGTGAAAACCACTTAGGAAAAGAGCATTTTTCTGCTGCCGGGGAGCCAAGGTGGGAAGGTCCCTAAGCCCTAGGAGCGTGGGGGCTGACTGTTCTGTGTGGGGCTGTACCAGGTGGAGGCACCTTCCCTGCTGCCCAGCGCCACCTCTTGTGCTCACCCCTCTCTCGCTGTGCAGGGCTCCTGCATTTGCGGCACTCCAGAGTGGTGGGGAGAGGGCAGAAAAGAGCCCTCCGTGGAGGACGAGGACAGCCCAGAGGACGAGTTGAGTCTTTACCTTTCGGAGTCCTCATCTCTGAAAAGGTGAGTGTGGGCCAGCTTCAGGCCAGACGTGGGCCAGCTGGGGGCTGGTGACTGAGCTGTGGGGGCGGGGAGCAAATCCCAGCGCCACGGGACTGGACATGCACAGCATCCTCTCCTTTCTCATGCCATGGCAATGGTACAGGTCAGTCCCCAATGCCAGGTGCCTCTCTGCAGCCCCAGGCACAGCCGGCACTGAGGGGGCTGTGGGGTTGAATGGGACCGTGGGGGTGGGAGCGACTGGGAGAGGGGAGAGGCAGGAGGATCTCAGTTGAGATGTGAGACTTTGTCCTTGCTGCAGTAGAAGCCTTTCTCCACGGACCCACTGGGCTTTGCGAGGAGCAGCGACCCGCCTCCTCGAGAAGATAGAGAGAAGAGCCCATTGCTGTGGTGGCGAGGAGGAGTCCCTCAGGTAAGGATCTCCAAACATGCGTGGTGTTTGCTGCTGCCCAGCAGTGCCCTTCCTTCCTTCGACTCCCCGCAGCCCCTGGGCAAAGAGGGTCTTTTCCTGATGGCCCTCGTGGCTTGGAGAGCGGCAGGCTGGTATTGCATTGCAGGGACCTTGAGTCTGCTCTCTCCAGACAGAAGCAGATCCCACCACATGTGTCCTGACTAGACTTGTAGTGGTGCTCTGCACCTCTCTTTTTTTGTATTCAACTCCTCAGCGTCGGGGAGCAGATCTAGTCCACATCGGCAAGTGCCAGGAGAGCCTCTCGGGCACAGAGGCTCCCGAGAGAGATGTCCAGCAAGAGCCTCCTCCAGCATGCCGAGAGCCAGTGCCAACCAGCCAGGCTGTTAACACCAACGCTTCCTTCTCTTCAGTAAAGCCCCGTCCGCAAACAACTGGGTCTGACACTGTGGGTCTTTCCTCGGTGGCTGTGAAATCTGTACTTGGCAGTGGGTGAGCTTTGGTGGGGCAGGGAAAGGCCGCTGCAGGCAAGAGGGCTGGAGCTTCAGTCCTGCTCCAAGGGCAGCCCTCTCCCAAGGCTTTGCTGTACCTGCTGGGCTGCAGCCCTGCTCTCTGTGGCCCGTGCACCTCCTGGTCCCTGGCACTGTGCCCTGCCGCAGCTGCACATCCCTGCTGAGGAGGGGATTTTCCCCAGGGGAAGAGAAGAGGGGAGGAGGAGGATGCGGAGGAGGAGGAAGAGTAGTGCTGGGTACCCGGTGGAGCAGAGCTGCAGGGGGAAGCATGCGGGGGCTCGCACAGCCAGGGCACTGCGGGGCACCCAGGCCAGCACTGTCAGGGGTACCCAGAGCTGTGCAGGCACCACCGTGTGCCGCAGGGCCAATGAAACCCCAGGCAGGAACGGTGCCTGGGGAGAGGGAAGTTATGGGGGGCAGCTTTTCAGTTGGGTAGCTTGACTGCCAAAGCTCTGCTGGGGCTCCTGAGCCTTTTGTTCGACACGTCCTGGTTAGAAGGGCAGGGAGGAGCTGAGGTGAGATGGGGACACCTCCAAAAACTCCTCTCCAGACACCTGGGTTGGCGTAATGCATGCAAGAGGGGGCCTGAGAGCGGGCCGTGCAGTAGGAGGGAAGGAAGCCCGAAACTGCTGGGCACCCACAGTGCTGAAACCTCTCCCGACACTGGATCGGGACACCAGCTTAGGGTAAAAACAGACTTAGAAAGTGTCCAGATGATGTGTCCAGAAAGCCAAATCCTAATTACCTTTAACAGAGAATGCAACTGGGAGGGAAAGGGGAAGAAAGAAAAGGTGGAGAAAAGGAAAAGGGTAGGCACGCAACTGAAAAAGAAAGCTATCCTGAAGACCAGCTCAGCCCCCCTCGCTCTTTGATGCACACAGATGTCTGAGTTCTGATGTGAAACAGCCGAAAAACCCTGACAGGGCTCCTTTTCACTGTCCTCCTCCCTGGGTGCGTGCTGGGACCTCCTCGTTTCCCTGAAGTCCTCCCAGACTAACAGGGGGGAGCAAAGAACTGCATCTGCAGAAGCAAAGGGGCGGACGTGCCTCGGCTTTGGAGAGGCCCAAAGCCGCCCTGGGCCCCAGCAGCCCCTGGCGCCCCGGCATTTGCTTGGCCCCGAGGCCCCGCGGGGCCTGCCAGCACCGGGGACCCCCGGGGACAGAACCCAAGGACAGCGGTCAGCCCCTGTGGGCAGAGGGACCCGGCTCTGTCCTCCCTTCTGGCCGCAGGAGGATGCCCTGGGCCGCGCCAGCACAGGGCGCCTCTCCTCCTCAGCGCCCGGGGGCAGCGAGGCCTGAGGTAGGCCCTGGGTGCTGGGCTCAGCCTGGCCGCTGCCAGCGGCTCCCGGCACGCAGCTCCCCCTGCCCAAGGCGGTGGCTGCAGCACAGCCAGAGCCACCGTTTGGGAAAGCCTTGCCGGGGCCCAGCAAACCCCAGGCAGCTCCCCTCCGGCCCTGCCCCCGCCCCTGCCCCTCGCCCTGTCCCTCCCCTCCCTCCCTGCGCAGGCCCGGTCCCCCCAGCCGCGCCATTGGCCACGGCTGAGCCAATCAGCGGAGCTGGAGGCGGCCTGTCAGTCACAGCCGGGTGGGGCGGCGCTGGAGGGCGCCCAGGCCCAGGGGCCTGAGGAGAAAGGGGTGAGAGCTGGGCTGGGGGCAGCCGGGGCCCGGGGGGAGCAGGGCCAGGCCAGGGCCGGGGGAGCTGCAGGAGCAGGAGCAGGCATCTGCCAGTGCGGATGGGCCTGGGGGCAGGGGCCTGGAGGTCTCACCGCCCACGGGCCCCACCAGGGCCCAGTCGCCAGCCCTGGGCCCGAGGGCTCAGCCCCAGGGCCAGCCCCAGCAGCAGGGTGGGAGCGGTTCCTGCTGCTGCCCCGAGGGTCGCCAGCCCCAGCCCTGCCAGCTGGAGGTGGGTGTTTGATGTCCGCAGGCCAGGGGAAGGCAGAGTGGCCTCCTCTCTCCAGGCGGCTCCAGGCTTTGGAGCAGGCGTGCTGTGGTGGGGACAGGCCAGGGGCCTTTGCTGTCCCCTCCTGTGGGTCTGGTGCTGATGGACAGGCCCGTCTCTGCCGACAGCCTTTGATGAATGGGGATTTCCAGACACGGAGCTGTTTCTGCCTCCTGGTGGGAGCACGCGCCGGGGCGTTGTTGTCAGAGCAGCCGGTGGGAGCGCTCCGGGGTGGAGGCAGCTCCCTTGGCAGCTGCTTGTGCTACTGCCAACCGGTCCAAAAACTTTCTAACGCCAATTTGGCATCCCTTCTATGGGGACAAATTTGTTCCTGCAAATTGAAGCGTTTTCAAGGAGAGGCAGTAAGGGTCTTCCCTTCCGAATTGATCTGATTGTTAGACTGTTCGCAAGAGATGAGAGATACAGATTTACAGCCTCTCAGGCAAAGGAAGAAAATGGTCCTGGTTTTTGGTTATCTTGGTGAGAATTTAAAATACTGAGATGCTAGATAAAAGAAAGTTACTGTATCTGTCTCCTTACACACAGTTTATCTAACAGTCCCCTCATAAAGTGGATACTTGGAGAGAACTTGAAGAGGAAGAATCAGACTTGTGAAACCCAGGATAAATTGTTTAAGGCCAAGACAAGAGCAGACCAATTTATTTTTCACTGTTTCCTGTGGCTGATTCCTGCTCTGCACGCGTCGGTATCATCCTGGGTATCTTGATTCTTCTCATGCACCACAGAGGAAGCCAGGGCTCCCAGCTCAGGACCGTGGTTTTTCTGGGAGAGACCAAGTGCCCTCAAGGTTACCTGTTGCACTACAAAGTGTTGTACAGCCAGACGCACTTTTATGTTTCTAGATTTGAACTTGGTTGCAGTAATAGTAATAATAATAATAATAATAATAACAACAACAGCAACAACAATAATAATACTACTACAAAGAAGAAGCCAGGTTTTATTAGGTGGACTGATATGGCTAGGAAAAAAAAAGGCTAAAGTCCCAGATCCATAAGCTGTCCCAGTCTAATATATTCCTTCTCCTTACAAACCTTGCTGACTATATTCTTGGCAGTGGTGCAGTCTCACCAGGAGATTTGGAACGGATCTAAAGAGTTGTCATGCTTTTTTAAGTAAATTGGGCACAGACAGGTTGTCCCCTAGCACCTAGGTTTGTGACAGCTCCTGGCCATTCCTGGAGGCTGTAACACACAGGCAATGCCCCTCTGGCAGTGCCTGATGAGGTGGTGGGATGCCCAGACAGCCAAGGAGTGACCTACGCTGGAGAGGAATATGCTGGGAAACAGAGGTGAGATCAGCCTCATGGATAACGCTGGCAGTGCAATGGTAGGGCCAGCACTGGAGAAAAGTGTCAAGGGGGCTGATGAACTTCAGGGCTGTGACAACACTGAGCCCCGCAGCCGGGTTTGCAGGGGGGGATTTCAGCAATAGACGTGCCTCATTATTAGGAGTAACCCCTGTGGTCTGCTCTGAGGGGAGAGGGGTGCAGTTCATTTCCACTGTGAGGATGCTAAAAGCAGCATTTGTAATGGATGCATGTCCAAATGGTACTTAAAAATATGTTTGGCGGGGTCAAGGGTGCTCTGTGCGGGGCATGGATAACAAGGAGTGAGCAGCGGGAGCTGCAGCGGGAGCTGCGGCGGGACCTGTGTGGGAGTGGGTGAGGTGCTGCCGGGGTCAGAGACGGTTCCAACCAGCTCCAACAGAGGTGTGAGCAGCCATCGCCTGCCAAAGCTCCAGCAGTCAGGGGAGCCCGCAGCTCCCCGCTGCAGACACTTTGGGTAGGAGAGGCAGGAAGAAGCAGGGAAGGGTAGATGGAAGCCCCTAAGCACTTACAGCCCAGTGTGGCCATGTGGGGACATGGCAGGGGTGAGCCCCAGCCTGGGAAACCCCTCCTGGACAGGAGAGAGTGAGATGGGGGCAGCTCCCTGAAGCCCCTGCCCACTGTGGAGCCCCTCTGGCAGGGTCTGGGCGGGTGGGGAGAGGGGACGGGTGTGTGCAGCCCCTCTGTGACACGGTCTGGGGTCACAGTGGGGCAGCCCCGCATCACAGTGGTGACAGCCCCCCTTTCCCCATCGTGACCAGCATCCGCCCCACAAACTGCCGAGGGGACTCCAGGCGCTGGGGGCTGCTTGTGCCACTGCTCTGCTCCAGACGAGCTGCTCTGCAGTGAGGAGGAGAAGGCAGAGGCAGGCGGCACAACAGCACTGGGATCAGTGAAGGGCGGAGGAGGAGGAGGAGAGCAGAGAGGAGAAGGAGGCTTTTTGCAGGAAGCAAGAGAGCCATCGGCCAGCCACCTGCTGCAGTTGTTGACCTGGAGCAAAGGTGGAACTAAGATGGCAAAGGACCTCTTCTTGCAGCCTGGCTTGTTTCCAACAACTGAGAAGCTCAGGAGTTCTGGTAAGGCCTTCAGACCCAATTTCATGAGTGTTGTCGGGTCAAGGCCATCTCTGAAAACAGGTGTGGAAACACTGAGGGCTGTGGGGGTGGCTGCTCAGGACTGGTGACTGCAAGGCGGGACCTACTTGACCATCCCTAAGGGCTGAGGGGCTGACTTGGCAGCCAGGGCTCCTGTTTCTCTTCCCGATGCAGCCCGTGCCTTCCTGGGCCACCCCAGGCAGAAGTCCCTGGCCCTGAAGGGCTGCTCCTTGCCTGGCGGTGGGCATTGCCCAGCCGGAGCTCAGGTCTGAATGGAAGAGCTGAAGGTGCCCATGGGCCGTGCGGAGTAGGTGTGTTTGGAGCTGCGACACAGGGAGACTGGCCCCTGCTGGGGAGCCACCAGGGCCTGCCCTGAGCCTCTGAACTTTTCGTGGAGCACAGCACTGTGCCCTCACTGGCGTGGCAATCCACTGCCGGTTTCCTGTGGGAGTGGGTCACACCCTGGAGAGCTGCACCTCTTGCAGGCAGGCTGAGGTGTCCTTTGGCTCTTGCCGGGCTCTAGAGAGACCATCTGAAATGCTTGTGTTAGAAATGCATTGGTCCTTGGACAGGAGCAGGCTGAATGGTTTTGAGGTTGCCACCTCAGAGCATGACATGTCTTTCCCTTGTTTTTCCAGAGTTCACTAAGATTTGGGCCAGCGCATCATGGTACCTCAGCCAACAGCTGGCTCTCCACCAGGTGGGAGTTACCTCCTTCTCCTCCCCTCACATCCTGACGAAGGCTGATGAAGTCCTGACAACCCTTTGCCATGGAGTGCCATTGTTCTTCCCCTCCTTTAAAAGCATGACACTGCAATGCACAGGTGTGCAACGGACCAGCTCCTCTGTGCCTTCAGATGTACCATAAGGTCCAGGCGTAGTGTGAGAAAAAGGGTTGGACTTTTTCTGAGGCTTCTGGAGTCCCCACAGTCAGATCTGCATGACAAAACTTGGGACACTTGATGGTTTATTCCAAGTGTGGGACTGCACCCCCCGCCTTGCCTTTTATCTTAATGAGCCAAAGGATGTTTGTCAGCTTTTTCTGACCTGTCTGTTTCTTCATGGGTGAAGGGGAGTGAGAGGCAAAAGTGCAGACCCTGTTTGTCTTCTCCCAAGGTTTCCAAGGAGCCCGTCTTGCTCCTTTGTAGGAGGCAGGGCCTGGGCAGGGCACTAAGCACCATCACCATTCTCTGACAAGTCATTCGTCTGTCCCTCCAAGACTTCTTCTGATCCACCATCTCTGTTTCAGGCTGTCCGCATTCCTGGACTTGGGACTTTTGCAGTTGTCAGAGAGCGAGTAGCCAGCAAGGAGCAGGATCTGGTGGTTGTGGAGAGACCCGTGTTTCATCTTGCAAAGGCTATTGCGCAGGATCATCACCTCCGATATGGTTACATAGACATTCTTGGTAAGCAGACAGACTGAAAGCGGTGCTTGCCCTTGAGCAGAGTGGGGAGGTGTGCTCTGGTGTCCAGAGGTGACTGAGCGGAGTACCAAACTCCCGCCGCAGTCCTCAGAACAGCTTCAGCATGACAAAACCAGCCTGCTCGGAAAAAAAGGACCCTGCCTACCTACTCATTTTAAATAATCACCAGAGGACAATCCAGCCTAACAGCACACTCTCTTTGACCTGCTTCAACAACAGGTTCCCTTCCAGTTTTATTGGTGCTGTGTCTTCTCGTTACCCGGTGTTTCAACTCTCGCTCCCTCTTTCTGCACACTAGACCTCGTGCAGGCAAAGGCCAGGACTCTTCCCGGCTCTCACAGCCTCTTTGCAAGGGGGAAAAGTGGGGGAAACCCAGCGGGGAAAGACGGTTCGTTCCAAACCCCAGTGACCACGATGCCTGTGCTTTCTAGTCACTGCTGCCATCGCAGCAGCTGCCGTAGGACCCTGGGGGGCACCAAGAGCTTGGGTCTGTGTTTGCGGTGCCTTTCTCTCTAATGACAAAGAGGGCCCCGAGGGTGGGCATGGCTCCAATGGCCTGGCACCCTCCAGTTTACTGTGGGACCTGGCGCCTATCTCCCACCTTGTCCTGCAGCCATGGCTCTTCTTCCTGCCAAGTGCCTCTTGGGCGCTTTCTTTCCCTTTCCATATCAGAGAAAGGATAGCCGTCTGCTCCACGCCTCACTTTCCCCTTGTAACAGGAAGGGACGACCCGAGCTTCTCTTCAGAGGTGCTGTACCAGCTAGACAACTCAGTAGCAATATATTGCCTGAGCGCCTGGAAGCTGCAGACCTTTGGTTGTAGCCTGCTTAGCAGCTCTGCAAGTTCACATGTTCCTCTTATTTTTCAGGTCATCAACATTTTGAGCAGCTGCCGTATGCTCGCATAGCCTCGGACAACGCTGTCTCTGAGAGCACGGTGCAGCTTTGCATGGAAAGGACCATGCGTCTTTTCCGTGTCTGCCTAGAGAACAGGAAGAACGTTGCCCTCGTTTGGAGGGACATGGGCATGCTGATCACCCAGGGAAGAGATGTAAAAATGAGTTTTTACACCGACTTTTTGAAAAGGCTGAATGGGACTGACAAGGCGTTGCAAGCTGTTCTCGAGGTAGGATTTTCATTTTCACAGCGCCACTCCCGCTTCTTCTGCAACGCGTTCTGGGGCTGGGGGGCTGCTTTCTGCTGGCCTGCCGTGCCTTGTTCAGCCACTCGGGCTCCTCGTGGCCTACAGTGCAGCAGGCTCTCTGTAGAGCACTTCCCTTGCATGCAACAGTCTGGCTTTGCAAGAGGTACCCGCAGAGGGGCCTTGCTTTGTGACAAAAGGCCAGCACTGGTGGTGGGGAGCGCTGCTTGCCCCGCTCTTGGGGTAGGGAGCAGAGGCAGAGGCAGCACAAGGCTTGCTGAGGCCCGAGCCCTTTGGCTGCTCTGTCTCTTTGCTTGCGATGGTCTAAGGTGGACTGAGCAGCCAGCCCTTCCCAGCATCCCCACCTCCCATCATCTGTCTCCATCCTTGTTGCAGATGCCAGAGATGAGGGACTCGGTCATCTCACGCCATGACACTGCTGCTGCCCAGACCTCTTCTGGACGTGTTATCGTCCTCCCATGGTATGTTTGCTCCTGCAGCCCTCGGCTGAGCAAGCGAGCAGCTTCTCAGCTCGTGCTTGGGAGGGCTGCCTTGCCAGGCGCTGAGAACTGTACTCGTGATGGCACTGAGGAGTGTTTCAGAGGCCTTGTTGGCAGCAAGCAACTCCCTGCTTGCTCTTGTTCAGTTTGACTTTGTTTGGAGGGACAAGGGACAGCAACAATGCTTTATGCGTCTGTCCTACTGTGGACCTAGAGGGGCATTTAGGCAACATTTTCCACCAGGTTTCTCCTGCTCGTTTTCTTTCCTGTGCGTGAGACTGCCTTTTGCTTGGGGCCAAGGGGTAGAGGGGTGGTTTCTTGTCCAAACAGGAGCTTGCATCTGGTGGGGTTCTGCAGGGCTCTGTCTCGTGCCAACATTGCTGTGCAGTGCCATCGACGACTGAGGGGAGGGAGGTGAATCCTTATAGCTGCAAAGGCATTAATCTGCGAGGCGCAGCAAAAAACTTAGAGAACAAGCTCAGAATTCAAAAGGGTGCTGGATCATCAGAGCACTAGAGATCAGTCTGCTCTCCACGGGCACTATGAGTGAGAGAGGAATCATTTTCCCCAGAAGCAGCAAGGGCGTTTTGTGGGAGGACGACCGTTCTGACGGGAAGGACGGAAGGCCACTGGCACAGGCT